>NC_134468.1:73843344-73883974 GCF_964194025.1 Convolutriloba macropyga | reverse complement strand
TGCTTTAGTTTAATTGAAGGGGTGTGAGTTTGAGGGACGCCACGCCATATAACAGCAGCTGAAAAATAAGAAGAGAGAGAGAGAAATAGAGATCAAACGTGAACGAGAAAGAGAAGGAAAAGTCCCAACAGACAGAAAGAGAGAAGAGAAAGTGCTAAAAAAAATTTTCCATGATAAGATTTGAACCTGCAACTACTAGTTTTCTATCCTTGTTAGTAATTAAATCAAACAAAAACTGAAAACTGCTAAAATTTAAAGAAAAGTTTTCCTTATTTTGCGGTGTTAAAAATTAACGAAAACCATTTTTTTCTGTCTGGAGTTCTATCAAGTCTTGCAAGACTGAAAACGTTTCGTTGGGCAGTTTTGACGTTAAAATCAAAAGAGGAAAGATAACCAAATATTTTGAAAAATTGGAGATTTTAATAAAATCTTCTTTACATTAAATATGGTCATATCCTTAAAAACATTTCATTGTCTCAAGAGACTATCCAAACTTTAAATGGTTTCACTTGATCTCAAAGATCCATAAACTTGGAACATGATAAAAAAATTCCCGAAATTGAGAGAACTGGGGTCATTGAAATTTTTAAAACCATTCCATTAACTCTAGAAACTATGCAGCAGCTTTTTCTCAAGCCGTGGAAAAGGTCCCTTGGCCCTTGGTGCCGGAACAAACCAAAAAAGTACAAAAAAATTTTAAAAAATTTCCTAAAATTGCAATTTTTTCAAAAAAAAGCTGCTTAAATTTGTCGTATTAAATGCTTCAACATTTCATTATCTCTAAAAGCTATGCGGTAACCTTTGAACAAACCCTAGAAAGTATTCCTTAGCTCTTGAGCCTGGAAAAACCTAAAAAATTGTTAAAAGAAATATCAAAAAACTTGAAAAAAAAGTTTTATTAAAAAAATTGCCAAAATTTGTAATATTCAAAAGTTTAAAACTGATCCATTGCCTAAAACATTTTCAGTAACTTTTTATCAAACCCTAAAAGAGGTTTTCTGACAACTTAGGCTGAAAAACCTAAATAATGGCATTAAGTGAAAAAAATTGCAAGTTTTGTCGAAAAAATGCTAAAATTACTGAAGTTAAGAAAATTAAAAAACCTCATTACAACTAGTAACTACACAATAGCTTGTTGTCAACACCTAGAGGAGGTCCCTAGACTCTTTAGGCTGGAGAACAAAAAACGACAAATTTTGAAAAAATTTGAAAAAAAGTTATCGAAGATTGCGAAATTATGTTATTTTATAAGTTGAAAACTTTTCCATGTCCAAAAAAAAATTTTCGGTATTTTGTTATCAAACAATTAAGAACGTCTTCTGGCCCTTGGGTCAGGAAAGACTTGAATAATAAAAATAGGGTAAAAAAAATTCGAAAAAATTTCTACGTTTGGAAAAATATGGTAAATTTATGATGTTCTAATGTTGAAATCATTCCATCGCCACTAAAAACATAGCGGTGACCCATTATCGAACTCTACAGGAGGTTCCTTGACACCTAGGACTGATAAAAACTCAAAAAATGGGGAAAAAATCAAAAAGCTTGAAAAAATTATAAAAAATTAATATAAATTTGCTTGTTTTTTGCGAGTGGTTGTTCGTCAGTAGCTAGGCACGGAGAGGGGGGGGAGTGGGACAACAGTGGGGTTGGGGGCAATAGCAGGGGGGTCCTCAATCTCTAAGAACCCATAAGTATAAGTCTCCAAAACAGTTTGAACTGAAACAGAGCTGAAAGGCTCTAAGAGCACCTAATGCCCGCTGAGAGCTACCTGTTTATCCCATTTTTAGAAGGAAAAGGCAATTGGGTCAGACGATAAATCAGTCAAGCAAGAGATCGCATAAAAAGAGACCGACAGGACTAATATATCTGCTACATACTTTGTTTGAGAGCAATTAATCAACAACAGTTAATGCGGTGTCGCTTTTTTTAAGGAAGTTTCTGTGAGAATTGACATCCGAAAGTTTGAATACCTTTAAAAATTAGGTGCGTGGTTTTTCAAAACTAGTTGTTAATCATTCATTTTTTTATTTCATTGGAAGCAACATCCATATACATAACAGTAATTTACAATTTAAAAGACATATTAAACTGCCAATCATGTCACTAGTTGTCAAAGTGACAACTATGTTATCACATAAAATAACATTCTGTTGAAATTAATGGTGTTATTTCAGCTCATAAATGCTCTCTGTCGTTTCGATTTTTGATCTTTTCCGAATTGTAGCATTTTTAGAGATGATCGGATGAATCCTGGAGTGAAGTAAGCCTTCATGCATTTTATCAAATAATTACAAAAGCGGTCAACATTTTGAAGAAAGCCGTATTTTTTGCATTTTGCAGAAATATTTGGACATTTAGACGAAACGATCCTTATTTTTGTTGATTTTTGTAAGATTTTTATTTCTTCATCTGTATGATTTCGTTTTGCTTCGACGTGATCTAATTGACGTTAGTTCAACAGCAGTCACGACAGCAAGGCTGAGTATTTCGATCGGCACATGCGAATATGACACATGCTATTGCAAATGAGGAGCTGTACAGGATTGTACTCCACCAGAGTAGACCAGCATAGGCAGTCGAGGCATCTAAAATGCTGGCTGCTGCTGTCACCAAACTAGCTGCCAGGATTATGCAAGCCTCTAAAACATACGCAATATGCTCACAGAAAGGTTATTTCGTTATTTAAAAAGTTTCGAAGAACTTAAAGTAGACCACTACACGCTAAATATTGTATAGGTAAATTTACCTGAACAGTGCACAGGCGAAGCCATGTGCAGTAAAATTTACCTGCACAATTTTCCACAAATTTGCTTACCTGCACATTGTTCAGGTAAATTGCCTGCACACTGTTCAGCTAAATTACCTGCAATTTCTTTGATATTTCTAATGGATAAATTTGAAACAAAACATTTCTGGAAAAACTTCATTTTGAAGAAAAAACAATGTGTATATCATCTTTTTGGACCGGTAAAGCGTTCTCATGAAAATTTTATAAAAATTTTAAGATTTTTTCCCAACTAAAAAGAAAGGAACCGTAAAAAATAAGTTTTTATTATTAAACTCCTTCTCTGACAACTCTCAGATAAATTTGAAAGTTCTAATTGTGCTCTTGGACTCCTGCTTTGAATTCATTGAACAGCACATTTCACTTTATTTTTTCAGGTAATTTACCCTCAAAGTAAGCATACTGTAAAGGTCAATTACCTGAAAAATTTCAAGAGAACAATTTGAGCTTGGTAATCATGGTTTGCTCGGTTAAGGTGTTTTTTCAAGACTGCGTGCACAAAACTTATTCTATTTGGCTTACAAAAATTTGTTTTAACTCTTTTTCGTTTTAAAACTAAAAAACAATTAATACATTCAAAAACGTCAGAGAAGGAGTTTAACGATGAAATATTAATTTATTTTACTCATGAAACTTTTATATGTTTTTTTTTTCAAACTAAAAAGAAATGAACCGAATAAAAGTTATATAGATTTTTATTTTTAAACTCCCTCTGACAATTTTGAAAGTTCTGATTGTGCTCTTGGATGCCTATATTGAACCGTCAACTCTTCTTCTTTGAAACAACCAAAAAATTGGTTTTTTAGTTGTTTTTTTAACAAGAAATTTCGGTTCAATATAGGAATCCAAGAGCACAGTCAGAACTTTCATAATTGTCAGAGGGAGTTTAACAATTAAAATCTAAATAACTTTTTTTCGGTTCATTTCTTTTTAGTTTGGAATCATATAAAGCTTCATGGCTAAAATATTTTAAATTTTTATTATTAAACTCCTGCTCTGAAATTTTTGAGTGTATTAACTGTGCTCTTGGACTCCTGCATTGAAAAAGCATTTCTACTTTAAAACAACAAAATTAGTGCTAAAGTTTAGCACAAAACTTTTTCAAACGATATAGAATTAATACAATTTTTTTGTAAACGAAATGGAATAAATTTTGAGCTCGCAGTCTTAAAAAAATACCTTTAAAGAGCAAGCCTTGAGTTCCAAGCTCACAATGCTCTCTTATAAATTTTCAGGTAATTCACACCTAGGGTATCCTTACTTTGAGGGTAAATTACCTGGAAAAATTAAGGCAGAATGTGGAGGTAAATCTACCTTGTTTTTGTCCTGTGCAGTTTAATTGCAGGTAACTTGTTCAGGAGGACTGCGTGACGCATCAACGCTTAGAAATTAGGCGTTGATTTTATGTAAAATCTACGCTTAGGAGACCCAAAAATGATAGACATACGTTTTGAAACGCCACAAATATGTACGATCAACGCTTTTGAACGCCAAAATTATTTTGGATTATATATGTTTGCTTGTAAAGATCTGCTCTTACAAACATTATGTAATATCCTCAAATGGAAGCGTTATAAAAGAGTCCAATTTTAAATAATGAAGTGCTTGAGAAAACTAAAGTTCTGTGGCAATCTGGATCTTTGGAAGGAGAGGTAAGAAGTATGCAAGAGGCCAGTGTTTTGGGTCTCAGAGACCGATGTCTAAGAGTTTAAAAAAGATCTACGTCTGTAAGATCTACGCCAAAAAACGCAAAAGTATGAAAATTCTCTGCTTAGAAACGCAACAGTGGGTATGAGCTACACTTAGAAACGCAGAATTAAGGAAGATCTACGCTTAGAAACGCAAAAACATGTAAAATAAGCAGTAAATAGCACTGACAAGTTAAGAAATTCACCCCAATTTTCACCGCCTTCTTTATGTAGTGACTGCGTTGAATTTTAAGTTCAGAGCTATCAACAAAAATTTATTGAAAAAAATGCGATGAATTCTTTAAATTGTCAACGCCAGTTACGCTTATTCTCGGCCAGGGAAATCAAACAAAAGTGTCAACAAAAACATTTAAGCTCTTGTTGAAATTTCTGTCCCTGATTATAATGCTCAGTGGTGCGACTGATTGAAAAAAATGAAACAAGTTTTTCACTTCCTTTCTCAAACGAAAACTCAATATCTGATTGAAGATTAATTGGAGCGCACAAAAGTCAGCACATGTATGGATTCTGCTTGATCACTTATTTTGGTCTGTGCCTCAACTTGGAGCTCTTTTTGCGACTCCGGCTTTATGGAGTCGTCATGCAACTAGAACTCGGAATTTTTGCTGCTATTTAATCTCAGAAAAATGAGATGATTGTATGTTAATACATGTGGAATCAATTAACCTCAGTTTTATTTTATCTAATAGTTTTTTGTTACACGGCCGCGAGCAGATATGGTAAAAACGATCAGACTGACCACCGCAGATGTGAAGTACGAGGTTGGCAACTAGTGGAGGAGTCCTTCCATCGTACTTCTTGGCACAACATAGAATACTCCATGTCACAACACACCCAATCGTTATGAAAACAGTGATCACGTGGAAGGCTAGACCCGCTTTTACTAAATCACCTGAAAGGTTGGGCACCAAGTTAATTGAGATGTATATCGGATTTTGTCCCTCTGTGCTGTTGGCGCACATCATTTGCAACCCCCAAGATCACATACCAGATTTTAACAAGATTTACTATTTAATTGCAGGTGCTCTGTAACGAGGTAACGGAGGGGGGGGGGGGCAAGAACGGAAAAGATTTGGGATATCATATGAAGGTCATGTTTATCTGGTTCTGAGGTTCTCAGCGGACATGAAAGTGTTACGTTCCTAAATTAAGCATATTGGTATAATTTTAGGCAAAAGTACCTTTGATCTAATTAGGACCGCATTGACGTTCTTAAACAAAATCAAACCTCAACTTCCACAGCTGTCTTGTATCGTAAACAATTTTAGCACATTTATACAACCTGCAAAGATTCTTCAATAGGAATCATACGAAACCATTTTATTTTTTGTTAACACGCCTTTCTGATTTTTTCTCATTAAAAGTCACCGATTGCATCACATAATTACATGACATCAATTTCTTCAAATTTAGATGACAAATTATTTAGTGCATATTTAGCAAGCAATACAAAGTAATTTGTTACCGTTTGTGCCACTCATGTACTCATGGCTGTAAAGGGAAAATGTTCCAAAAGTGATGAACCCAAGGGTAACAAATAGGAGAGTGTAACAGCAGAGCCCAATGCCCACTGCACTGAAAGTGATACCCACTGTACAACAGTCACACATTCTCTATCTTCTTCCTTCGTTCCGTTTTCTCCAACTTCTTTGAACTTTAACAGACCTAAACCATTTTTACGTCTTCAGTATGAATCAACATGCAGTGCATGCTTTGATGACGTTCGAATTCAACTGATTGCTAACTCCAATTACTTAGTGAGCATAAAAATGTTACGCCCTCCCTCCCCTGGCGCAAGTGCTGTCCTTACGCAGTAACGAGCTAAAAAAACAACATAATTGATAAATTGTCATCACAAAAACACTGAAGATACTGCGCGAGGGACCAAACTAATCCGGATCTTTTTCGTTTGTGCGCCCCTCCAGCTTATTATTTGCAGCAAAAAGTACAAATTTTTGCGTGTTTCAGGAGTCTCAGGAAGAGCGTGCCTACGAGCATTGAACAGCAAGGTTAAGGGGACACATCAAGAGGGGTCAAAGTCCTAAAAAACTTAAAAAGCAAAAAAAAGTAGATGGATAGGAATTGAGCACGGGCCAAATAGCTGTTAGTCAGGAGATGTTACTATGTGAACAAGTGGTCTTGTGAGAATGCTCGCCCATTGAAAAAACTTATTGTCCTAAGTAATAGGGATTTTGTGATGGAGGTTAGGGTTGCTAAGGCTAGATGAGAAGGCGGTTTAACTCGACAGGTGGCGTAGGGTGGACAATAGGAGTGTTGAGGGGGGGGGGGGAGGGAGGTAATGAAGGTGGGCTGATAGCGGGGGGGGGTTGTGGGGTGACTGAGGGGGTCAAACTCCTGAGACTGAAAACCGCCCTTCACGCCATAAAATTTTTTCTTCAAAAGAAGGTTTTGTGAATCGCATTCTTAGAAAAAGTAAGGCTCTAGCAGAACATATTGCCCTATCTGTTTATTCTGTTTTTGCGTACAAAAAGTAAAATGAGTCAGACAAGAAATCGGTCAAGCGGCAAAATTGCATAAAAAAGACCACACGACTAAATAATTGCTACAAACTTTGCTGGAGAGCCATTAAAAAGCATTCATTATGATACCTGTTTGCCAGCGCAACTGCAGTAATTAAAATAAATTTCAGGTCTCTGAAGGCAAGTAAGTTGAATATCGGAAACGTTTTTATTGTCTCCTCATGTGGTTGCGTTTTTCGTTGTTATGTTTTTAATAATCCTTGAAGAACTACCCCTGTTTATTATTATTTCACCACAATTACAAAAATCAGTCTGCAAGCTTCAGCATACAATTGTGATTTACTAGAAAAAAGTCCGGATTTTTTAACGCGAAAAAGTTCTGTTGCTTCCCTCACAAGTTCTTTCGAATGAATTTACTAGGTAACTGGGGCCAGGAATAAATCTAAAATTGGAAGACACTCAAGACATCAAAAACAATCAGCGGAACGTTGACTTTGAAAAATAGCTTGTTTCCTTTTTTCTCAAGAAAAGTTAATTACTTCCACTCTTGTCTTTTATTTAAAAAATACCTTCTAATAACTTCCATTTCACTGAATTTTGGTAGGTGATTGCAGGCATCAGGATCAATCAACAAAAAAAAAATTGAAAAAAGACAGGTTTTTGTTTCTCTCGCAAAACAATTTTTGTTCTGTTAGAGCCAGTTCTATTGGTCAGCGTTTCAGTTTTCCTATCAATGACGGGTTTCATTTTTAAAGAAACAGCGAACAGTAAAATAAAAAAAAAACAGAACATTTGTCAAGAAAATCTTGTGATTTTTTTTCTTAATTCAAAGAAAGGTACAATTGTGTACCTATACTGTTCCATTTGAATAAGTTAGTTCCTAATATAGATAATTTTATTTGCAAACAGATTAGTTATTTCAATAAGCCCGATAATCTTTAAAAAATTATACAAATTTTTAAATTTCATTTGATATTTTTCTCATACTCTGTAAGACTCTTGTTCTTCAGTTCTTCTTGAGTCGGTCAGGAGTATCACCGTTGTTGATTTCGCTTGGCTTTCCTACATTTCAATGACAGAAGATCCTTTTAGTTTTGAAATTTGATGAAAAAAGGAAGAAGTTATATGTTTACTTTCTTCTTTTTTCGATATTTTTATTGTCTTTGAGTTTGAATTTTTCCGATGCTTAGATTAAAAATTTTTCCTGCTTTATCGATATTTGCAACCAGTTGATCTACAAAAACTTTAAAATAATAAATTAATTACTAGGAGGAGGAGAAAGAAAACATGAAAAGTAAAAATAACTTTTTACAGCTTTTTTGCATATCGAATACTTGGTTTTTATTAAAATGTTTTTTTTTTATTTTTTTTAATGAAAACTATAACAAACTGAATTAATTTGCCCAGTCACTCTCTAAAACCCAATAATTTTTCCTTTCTGTTTTTTCCTGTTTTCCACGTTAAATCAAAAGCAACCTCTAAGTGATTCAAAATTGTGTACCTCTCCTTCTTTTGGGATGCCTACAAAAGTGAAATCTTAACAGAAGACAAAAAGCCGGCCCAGCTTAATATTCTCCTATTTTCAGAAACTGTTGGCACACAATTAAATTAAAACAAATTTTATGGTAGAAAGAAAAGCTGCCTGCAAGTTCTTCACGAAATTGTCATAACATCTAAGATCCAAAAAAGGAGCGTTCTTTGAAAGCTGGTTTACATATTCATTAAAACATTCCGTACAAATTAACTGCCTTTTTACATTTTTTTCAATTTAGCATTGCGAGATACTTTCACAAGATGTTGTTCTCTTTTGTCAGATTTTTGAAATATAATTTATTGCGTCTCATATATTTGGCAGCAAAACAATTATAGCTTCTTAAAGTCAATTCAATTTTTTTTCGAACATGGAAAAATCAAATTTAAATTATTCTTTTCCAAGTCGATCACCTCTTTGGTTTTCTTTCATTCCCTCCATTATTGCTTCATCCAAAGATGACTGGTCAGAAAAATTGCTTAATATAGATTAAGTTTTCTTACACGTAACAATAAACGGGAGCGTGCCATAGTGTCCTATAATATCATTTTTCAGTTTTTCACAGCAAACCTATAATTAACATTAGGTAAGTGTAGGTTAAGAAAATCATAAAAATTAGGCAAGTGCAGGTTAAAAAAATTTCATTCCAACAAGAAAATAATCTTTCGATGAACATAAGTTCCCCTTTAATTTGAGGGAAAAATTTTCTACTGTTCTAGCAAAATCAAGAACAATGTTCTAGTCATCATCCCTGCTTCTCACACTACGGTGGGCGTAGGGGGAGTTAAAATTGAATGGTCTGATTTGGATGATACAACGGGAAAACACAAAAACTCTTTTTTTTGTAGAAAGTCAGCTTTAATTGTAAAGCATGGCTGAATGCCGTTGGACAAATTGCTTTGGTGTTGTCTACTGAAACACAGAAACGATAGCACAAAAGAGCGAGGAAGGTGGAAACACGGGAGTGGGGAAATGAGGATCTAAGACCACCCGTTACAACATGACAATCTTTCTCCTCAAGTATTTTTCAGCAACTTTGCTAGACGGTACTTTTTGAGGTTACAAAAACTCTAAGAAACATACCCAGAGAAATAAAGCCTTGAAGTTTCATCAGTTTATTGCATTCTCGAGCCAACTTAAATTGCTCAAGCGAGCTAAAAATCGTTGGGAATATTCTAGATAAGAAGCCAAAACCAATACGATCAAGCGAAAAGTTTGCATGAATGAAAACATAACAGTAAAATACCGGAAAAAACTAGAAGATTCTCGAATCCAACCTTACAAAAATTAGTAAAATTCAAAAAAGTAGCGGGAAAGGGGATTGAGCTCAAAAGTATTTTTGAGTGGTCAAAGCCGTATATGACCATTTTACCCTCATAATAACTTTTTCACCTTGAATATTACCAACAGCTCCTAATTTCTATAAATTAGAAACTAAACAACTGTTTAAATACAATATAAGGAAACAGAAGTCGGCGCCTGAAAACGGAGATAATTGGTCGAATAGAAGGAGGGAGGTGAAAACTCAAGTCATGAACAAACTTGCTTCAGCTAAAAACTTAGAGCCCGTGTGGTAGGTTGAGTGGGTAGTTGGGTAGTTGGGCCGAGGTGGGTAGGCTGCAGTTGGGGGGGGGGGGGGGGGTTGGTAGATAGGTGGAGAGTAGGTTGTTTGGGTATATAGAGAATCACGTAACCTCGCTTAAAACACAATTTTTGAAGTTTGATAATGTCGCACTTTATATAAGAAAATCTGGCACCTCAGAATCTGAGACTTTCGTGATCTGGGAAACTAAGGCGTGCTAGTGATTTTTTCAAACAATCATTTTACTCTGCTAAATTAAGTTCAAAGATTTGTAGAAATGAAGCTTCTACATTGTTTTACAAGCAAGCTAAAATATAGCCAGCAAACTGCCGGAAAATAGCCACCGTTGATGCGCTTATTTCAAAAATTGCTCAAAATTGCATGCGAATTGTTAGATTATAAAACTATACGTAATTCAGCTTTTAAACTGAACGGGATTAAGCTTAATACTAATTTCAGCTAGTAATGGCTCTAAAGAACTTTGATAACCTAATGCCCTATGACTAACTGACCGAGCTTTAAAGATTTATCCCGTTTCTTTGATTTTGCTCTTTTGACTTTGACTGTATTCACCACTTTGCGTAATTCAATGCGGGAACGAATTTAAAATCCATTTAGTTGAAACAGTGAGTGAGGTAAGTCAGAAGTCAAAAGTGAAAATCGTGATATATGTAAAACGGAAAACGTGATAAAAATGCAAAGCAAATTAAAAAAAAAGAAGGAGAGCGCCCAAATAGTAGCCGTTGAGATGCTGACAGCGGCTAATAATTACCGCACAAGGCTAATTGAGGGCTCGTTTCTTCGTTTCTTTTTCTAGAAACTTAATCCGAACCAAAATTTAAAATGGAGCAACCTACTTGTTAATTTATCAAAAAGAGGATTACAATACAACTTCTCAAAAGAATTTTTATCTTTTTGAAAAGGAGAAAAAACATCGTTTCAAAACTACTTCCTAAATGTATGAAACAGAAGTTGAGCATTGTGGATTTTAAGGTGTGAAAACACATGCCCTTGTAGTTAAGTTCTAATTTAATGTCTATTAAAATTATCAAGATTTTATACCACTTCTAGAGATAATCAGACTGAAGGTTTTTCTACGCTCTTGATCTCAAAACCTTTCAAACATTGTTTCAAAATAGTTGAACATAACCTCAGGAATTTGTCGTCTATTCTTGCAAAAACATGATAGCAATAAAAAGGCAACAGTGAATTACGAGCCATATCAAAGAGTAATTAACTGATATTTATCAAGCAGTGTAAATAATTACAAATTTCTCATTTTAATATTCAACAGAAAAATTAAGTAAATTCCATTTTGGTCTCAAATCTCAAAGAAAATTTCAATCTCAAATTTTATTTGTCTCGAATTTCAATAATCAGTGGATAATAGAAAAGCTCTTTTATTTGATTGCGAAGCAGAAGGATAATAGAAAAGCAGAAACATTTTTAAGTTTAAAAATAGAGTTTTCTAAATTTGCCTCAAACTTAACTAAAATTTAGCATTCGCAATTTTTTCCCAATCCGTGTGGCGGCTATCGTTCCGTTAGAGCAGTGGGTTAAGGGTGAACTAAATGGGTTTCTCTTTCACATAAGATGTTGAGCGCCAAATGATTTATTAATTAAACCTTGCAACTTTTCTGAAAAATTGTAAAGATTTCGCTTTGTCTATTTCCATCTAAATTATAAACGGAGCTTTTAAAAGAAAACATGGTATTAATGGGCAAACTTAACGAGGAATTCAGAAAGACGATTCCTATTTGTTGATCATGGGAAAGTGGTATTTTTATGGGACAAGAACATAAAATGTAGCAAATTTTTACACAATTAAAGATATGTTTAATACGGACAAACGCCCACCAAAAAGTTTGTCGCTTACTCTCAACACGGGTGATTAAATTTGCTAATTCGCCACAAAAAATTGAAATTAACAAAAAAAATTCTGATTTTATATTAGCTTTCAATGACGAGCATTAAGATAAGTACATAAGTACTATGTAAAATCATCATATTGTTCATGAATTCATTATGTCTAATTGCACTTGAACTAATATATCTGTTGTCATTTTGAAATTATATCACTTGAGAATTAATTTGGACGAGCTCATAGAAAACTAAATTAGTTCTCATTAGATTTGTTCCGTTATTACGTTTGCAATTTAGTTTTGTGAAAAAAGCCCAGAAAATTCTAATAATTCAGCGGTTAACATCTTTTAGTTTTGTTCTCTTGGAAACTTGACAATAATGCAATCATTAACTTACCTCAAGAGTCTGTCTGGTACCACAGGGTTCGAAAGAAAAATGACTAAATTTCAGTTTGAATCAGAGTACCATTGGTCAAAAATGTCAAATGTCAACAACCACAATTTGCCAGATGATTTTTTATTGCATTGACCAATTAAGAAAACCAGTTTTTAGATGTGTGATTGTTTTTTTTGTTAAATACAACAGTAATACGAGCTACTGGTCATTCATTACAGCTGAATATTGCGTCAACAATCCAATGAAACAAGCGAATGTGATTTCCGTTGTCCAATAATACGAACTATTACGTAAGCAGAGCATTAATAAGTTGTAGTATTATAAGACAATTGACGTAGTCTTCATTGTCATTGACCAATTTTTTACAGCTATGTTGACTCATGCAAAAACCACGCTCTTGTAACCTACGCGATTTAGAGTACTGTTTTTGACAATCAATACTTTATAAATGGTGTCGATTGTCCTTCGGCCTTGCTTCAATCTATTAATAACTCGATACTTCAAAAAGCAGTAGTCTAATATACAATACCTACCACACGGTTGAAAGGAAATTTTATTTATCAGACTGTCATAACAACCGTGTGATAATTAATGATTTTAATCAATCTCATTAGATTTGATAACAATCAGAAGTTGACTGTTTGTAACTTACCGGTGAAATAATTGTTGGCGCCCAGTTAATACAACGAAAATTCGAATTATTGGTAAAATTCTGCTTCTCTATCAGACTGTTTTTTTCCGCCATTCTTTTCTCGCCACTGTTGCTACATGAAAGAGGCGAGAAAAGAATGGGGGGGGGGGAGCTGATTTAATCCCAAAGCAACTGTTTCAGATTTTTGTTCAGTATTCATTAGTCAATCATTTATATCAATGTTAAGTTATGCTAATGTTGTTATCGCAACGAGAGATGATTAAAATTGGACAATTTGTCAACAAAGGAAGTGTTGAAACTCTATCCACATGCTAGCAAAAACAAAGATAGAAAGTGATAGACTCATGGTTGAGTTAGTAAACTGACACAAGGACACTGGTGCCCAAGTGTTGAGCACAAAGCTCGAGGAAGGCTTAGATTTGCGTTCAAACTGTTAAGAGACCTGAAATATAGTATAACTTCGTTGTTTTTCTCTCAGAGAAGGGCTCAAAAATGAGACTTCAGTATTGTGATGAAATTTCCGGTGCTCAAATTAGGCAACTAAGTCAAGAACAGGAAACAAATGCTCTGTAAAATAACAATTTAATTGAGTAAGTGGTCTCATACAATTTAGAAAAATTTAGACTAACTCAAGCTGCTTCTTGGTTTTTTAACTCAATAATTTTGCCCTTGGATCACCAAAATAATTGGTGGGCCAGGAATATGATAGAACAAATAAAGTTGTAAACAAAAGGACTAGGCGTTCAGAGCTGAATTAAAGGCTCGATATTCAAACATTGAATAAGAAATATCCTTCGAGGAAAACAGCGATAGCGGTTATTAATGGAGACATTGTGTTTTTACAACTCGAAGAGGAGTATTGATATTCTACAGTTTTTTTTTACGACTCGAAGAGGAGTATTGAGATTCTACAGGTTTTTTACAATTCAAAGAATTTGAATTGTAATTGGGCGCTGTGTGTTTTTTTTAAGATGTGTTCACACATTTTTCAATGACTTTGGTCTCTCAAAATGGGATAAACAGGTAAAACCCAGCGGGCATTAAGTTTCATTAGAGGCCCAAAGTGGGCCTTAGTAGTCCTTAAGGTGTTTAGAGTGGTGCAGCTGCTGGGATGGCCTTAATTTAAGGTTAAAAGGTCAGTTTTAAGGGGTTTTTGGGCTCAAAATGGTGCAATTTTTCATGTTTTATTTGTGTGACTTTTTGGAGTTTTTTGTTTGATTAGTCTTAGGTTGAAGATTTGAAGAACGTTCATGAAGGGCTTTTGCGAGACAAATTTACTTGCTATGACCGTTTTTTGAGCTATATATTTTTGTACTACAAACTCAAACACGCAAAATGATACAAACTTTTTTGAAAATGTTTGTCATTTATTGAGTTTTTCATTTTCAGGGGCCAGGAAGTCTCCTTTAAGGATTGATAATAGGGCACTGCACAGTTCCTAGTAGCAATGGATTGTTATCAACGTTTTAATGTCTCGAATTTTAGCATTTTTTTGATAAAGTCTGCAATTTTCTTAAGATTTCCTAAAGTTTTTGTCATTTTTAATATTTATCCATTCTCAAGTGCCAAAAAACTTGTTCGACGGTCTGGTAAAAAGTTGCTGAATGGTTGTTAGTTTCAATGGATTTGTTTTCAACAATTTTATTTTTCCAATTTTAGAAATTTTTGATAAAATTTGCAATATTTTTCAAGTTTTGTCGAAACATTTGGCTTTTCGTCAGTTTTTTTGTCCTCAGTATCCAGGTAACCTCATCCAGGGTTTAATAGTATGTTACCAAATAGTTTCCTGGGGGCAATTGAATGGTTTTCAACGTTTTAATAGAGGGAAATTCTATTAAACTTGAATCATTTTCTTAAAATTTTTGCCTATCGACCCTTGAACCAATGGATTTTTGAAGGTTTAGAATTGCGTTACTGGATAGACTCGAAAAAAATAATTGATATATAAGATATTATTATCACAATTATTAGGAACATTTCATTAAAATTTGCAAATGTTTTAACTTTTTTAATTTTTTCGGTCATTTTCGATTTAATCGATCTTCAAGGGCCAATGAATTTTCTTCAGGAGTTGCAGATATAATACTGGACTGATTTCAGAAACAAAAAATTGTTTTTGAAAATATTTTTGAAATTGGAATATTAAAAGGGATCAAATTTTGCAATGAGTATACTTTTGTTTAATTTGTTTGATTGTTTCAGTTTCTCAATTCTTTCAGATGATTTTGTTTGTGTTTTGGCTGGCATTGTTCAATTTATCTGCTGGTCAGGTAGAGTACTTTTAAGTTTTTCATTCACTTCTTCGAATTGTATTTCAGGACTTGTCCTGGTATGTTTCTTTTGCAGAAAGCAAGTTTGTTCATGACTTGAATTTTTACTTCTTTCTCTTCGAGCATTTACCTCCGTTTTTGAATGTTGACTTCTGTTTTTGAACATTGTACTTCAACAGTAGCTTTGTTTGCAATGAATAGTAAATAGGAACTGCTGGTAATGTTCAAGGTGATGAGGTCATTTTGAGATTATTTGTTCCTATTTAAGTCACCCCTAATTGTCTAAACTACACCGCACAAACCCCTACCCAACTATCTACCCCCCATCACCTACCCCCCACCCAGCCCCCGGCACCCCCCCCCCTCCAACTTACCCCCACCTACCCCTACTCCTTCCCCTCACCTAGCTACCCCCACCTACCCCCTTCCACCCCAACTTACCCGACTATTCTACCGGCTATGTTCTTAATTCGTCTCCATCGATGATTTTTGCTGCTGGTAACTTTTTCAATTTCAGTGACTTCTTTGCCGTTAAAATTTGTTTGCGTGACGTTGTTTGTTCTGCTTTTAGGTCAATTGAGTGACTAACCTCACTTGAATTCTGAACTCACTTAGTGAACGTTAAATTTTATGAACATTTACTAGTTATAGATCAAAAGTGTGCATCTAAGTAGTGCCAAAAGTATTTGCCCTAATTCTTGAGTATAAGAATATTGAGATTTTTTATTTCAACTATTAATTTTTAAAAAGCTCTTTTACGGATTTTTCTTATGGAGCGTATGTGTCTCATAAAAGTCTCATAAGTCTCATGAGTCTCTAACCCTAAAGGTCTAGTGGTCTATTAAGGGACTGGTGGTCAATCTTTCTATGCTATTTTTTAGTTGTTTCTATTCCATGGAAAGCCACAATCATCTATCGTGGTTTTTTGGGCAATCTGCCGGCTATGTGAATGAAGTTTTTTTAAAGACTAATTATGTGTTGGCTAAGTTTATTTTAAATAATATACTCAAAGATTAGATTCTCTATTTCAATTTTTAGGCAACTACAAAATTTGATACTAAAATGCTAATCTAGTGAGGGATTTGTAATCCTTTGAATGATGGAATAAAGTATCAAAGTATGAAACTTATTTTTTAATACTGTATTTAAGATTGACAAAAATAGCATGACAGCCAGCATACTCTGAAGGCCACGTAGGCCAAATTGTGTTCCTAACAGTCTTAGGTCACACGTTGTTTTTTTCTAGTGGCTTCTAAAAACCATCATTGCTTCAATTTAATAAGCTAGTGCGTGCAGCTCATTTTAGTCAAATAATTTTTGATATTAGTCATAGAAGCCCTGTAGCAATCATACCCAATTTTATGTTGCCCTACTTATCTTACCCCCACAGTTTGAGTTTCTTATCTTATTTAGTCGTTTTAGTTGCCCTACTTAGTTGCCCTATCGCATTAGCAAAATCGCACAATTGATTCTTTTGTGAAAGGTTAAGATTGAACGCCTAGTTTTAACCCTTTGATTCTCTAGATACGTTAGAAGATATGTCAGGGCACTAAGTCCCTCGGCGACTAAAATTTATGTTCAAACATATACTTCAAATCTGCCATGTGTTTCATTAGAGAACCCAGGGTACGAATTTTTTGGTCGCTAGAACTTGGAGGCAGGTGCAATTAGCAATTAGCACGTGCAAAACTGGAATGCTAAATTTTGCGGCCCTAACTTAGCGGCCCTAACTTAGCTGCCCGTTCGCAGTAAGGAAACATACTTTTTGGTGGTGAGGCAAACCCACTAATACTTTTGACATTTCGCATCAAAACCTGAAACGCTAGAAACAGGAAAAAGCTCAGCTTTCTGGTGATAAAAAGCTCGATATCTCTCGAAAAAATGAAATTAGCGGTTGCCAAACAGGGCAAAAAAGGTCTCATGGTAGCAAAAATTTCGATAGCGATGTCGAATTGGAGCAGAAAATGATTGAAATAGCTGAAAAACAGGAAAAAATTAGAAACATTGACGAAAACTCCTCGTTTAATAATTTGCAAAACTGTACTCTTAATTTCAATTTTAATTAAAGTTTAACCCCCTTCGTACCCTTTGGTTCTCTAAATAGGTTAGCACATGAATCTCAGCATTCTCCGGACCTTGTGTTAAGCGCTCGGGCGCAAGCGCCCTCGCGACAGGGCATCAGTCCCTAAGATCCATGCGCTACATATACATAGTTGCATGCACAGGACTCCATAGCAGAACTGACAGGCTAAGAGATGAGAAAACTTTGATTTATGAAATACCGCTAAAATGCATCAAAAAGTCAGAAAAAAGTCAAGTCATTTTATAGCGTTCAGAAAAAAATACAAAACCAGTGGTTTCGTCGACACGTAATCAAACAGGCAACCAAAAATTCTGTTTTAAGTGAAGTTTTGAGATCAGTCTAACTGGAGTACCGAAGTTGAGTACAAAGAAGTTGATCGGAAATGTGTAGCAAGTGTTGTACGAGAGGAGTGGCATTGGGGTCAGTGGCCATCTCGTTCATTGCATATACTCTCTTATTCCTCTGTTTGGTCTTCATACAAGTGTCAGCTGTATCCATTTTCTCCAGCCAGTATATGAACAATCCAGAGAACGGTAAGTCAGTATGGTTGACCAAGTCGAGGTCTCGGAGGGAAGAGACCTCTGATTAGACCCAACTCGAGAGCACATAGTGTGTTTCCAGATCAAATTTACAGGTCTAGAAATGCGGTTTCAAAAAAAACCTACGGAAATAAACCCCCACGATAAAAAACCCACTTGACTATTAACAAGAGCTGCGCATTTGGCGTGCTTGGACATGCCTCGCGGGCCACGGCCATACCTTAGCGGCCCGTGGAACTTGACATGAAACTATCGTAACCGAACAAATTATGGCACCAAGAGAATTGAACCTGGGTAGGAGAAACTTAAATTTGTATACAATTTAAATCTGCTTCAGTTGTTTTTGTCTCACAAGGCCTTGCCTAAAGCTGTAGGCCCAATTAATTATTTATACAAGCTTCTTTTGTGTGCTCATTGATCAAAACAGTGTCTTATTATAAGGAGCTGATGAGATATATATTGCTGTCTCGTTTTGTATGTAATCAAAAGATTTTTAGAATAGAATAGATAATTCAATAGACAGTATTGGACAACATTTCAAACAATCATATCCAAACGCAGTCCAATATGGACACAAAATGAGCGCAACTGTTCATCAAGTCTGTGCCAAGTTAAGCAAAAAATAACCAAATATTAACACAACCATCATACATCATGCTCAAACTCAGTTTTTAAATAAAAAAAGTAATACTACAGAATAAAAAAAATTCTTAAAAACTCGGTTTTTCCCCATTAAAGCCACTTTTCCACCCAGCCTAGTAGTTGTATAACCTATAGCCCCCAATCATGTTTATTATACCGTAAAAAATGTGCTATACATTTGTGTATGGCTATAATGGGAAAGGCCCCTATCTTTAATGTACAGTTCACTTATTTTTCACATGTGCCTTAACTTATTCAAAACTACAATTTTGAAGGTTTTTTGGGTAGCAAATTGAGCTAAAGCTAGCTAATGATTTTTGTTTTTTTTGTGTTTTTTGAAGTGGATGGGAGATTTAAGACTCTTAAAATCCACCTTGTATGTTTTTTGGTAATTGATAAACTTTCAGGAATTATTTATTGTAAGGACATTTGAACCACAATTGTTTGAAAGATCTTTTATCAAGTTCAATCCGGAAAAGTTACTATACAGCTTTTAATCTTGTTATAAATTAGTGTAAGACCTAAGGAATCAATTTTTTAAGCAAAATAATTGCTCGAATGATTTTTTTTGTTGGACTATCTCATTTTTTCCTGGAATTTTTGTTTTTGTGTTTTTTCATTGACTAGGGGACCGTATGTTCTGATCAATTTAGCGGCAAAAAATACAAAATATCAGAAGACTTTTTCGTGGATAAAATAACGCGACCAGCAAATTAGTCCACAAAATTGTTATGTAACAACAAAATCAATGTGATCACATAAAGTTATTTTTAATCAATTTTGATACCGGAGTGTTTTTGTAATCCAGTTTTACCTTTTCATTTTATAACATCACATTTGCCATAATTAATAGTTAAATTGTTAGCATTGTTATCACTATTGTTTTTAGATCTATTCTGTTTTAGCCAATACCCACCCCAACCCACCCTCCCCACCCCACCCCGGCCACCTAGTGGTACATAAAAGTTAGGGCCCAAGGAGCATGTGAGATTTTTACGTCGCAACGTGCTATACAAGAACAGATAATTGGTATGTTTGTGTCATAAAAACATTGGAAGTCGAGGTGTCAGCATGCGCAGTTTGTGTTTTCTCCTTGTACTAATTTAGGGTGTGAAAAGTGCTTACATTTGAGGGCAAATTCCATGTTTAAAGTTTCTAGCACTCTAAAACAATGTGAACTAAATGCTTCTGCATTTTTTCGAGCACTTTTCGAATTTCTTGAGTCACTTGCAAGTTTGCTACCATACTAAATACCTATGCGAAATTTGAGTTTAATTTAGTTTTTCCGATTTGAGTAAAATTAGCAAAACACTATTTTAGCCGCATTTTTGGCCAATTGAGTAACTTCTATTGCTCTAACGCAAAACTTGTACAACAAAATATTTGGGTCTAGGGGGTGCTTTAGTGAGATGATTTTCGATTATCAACTGTATGTCCAATCGTAGACATTAGGCTATTTTGTAGCTTTTGGCGCTAAATTTATGCTTCAGCAAAATTGCTGCGAGGAGGGAAAACTTCATGGTATGACGGGTGATTTGGTTGAATTGATACCAATTAATTATTGTCTAATTTCCGTAACACCAACTTATGCAAAAGTTTTTGAAAAACTTTTCCTTAATCAGTTAGTAGTGTACCTTGAAAAATATGCGCTCTTGACCAGAAAACACTTTGGTTTCAAATCTAGAAAGTCGTCTACTGCTGTGCTTTACTTTGTTGAAAAAATAGTAGGAAATAAGGAAGATAACAACAACACAGGTGCTGTGTTCTTAGATCTTGCAACAGCTTTCAATTCAAATGCGCATTAGATTTTTCTCAAGACAACTAAAAATTTCGGTCTCTCTCAATCAACAATTTTACTTCTCAAATATTTTCTCACAAATCGAACACAATGATTAAAATTGAGTATTGACTTGTCAGATAAAATAACTATTAATCATGGTGTTCCACCAGGAACTATGCTAGGACTACTTATTTTTGTGTTATATGTCAACGATTTTTCTGAAAACTGGAAGGTGAAAAAGATATTATCACTTCGCAGATGACACAAGTTTTATATGCAAATTTGAAATTAATGAAAATGTTCCCCTGAAATTGAAGAAATACTAGACCAAACAGACAAATACCTGACAAAGAATTAACTCACTTTAAATACAGACAAAACAGAGATGTTAATATTTACAAATCATACTAATTCGGATCCATAGTTTACTTTTAAAGGTGAAGTTATCAAACCAGCTATGCTGTTCGCTATTTGGGAGTACAAATTTGTTCAAACCTAACCTTTGAAAATCACCTGAACTCAGTTTTAAGCAAAACGGCTAATGCAATTTTCTTTGTTTCTCGTAAGAAATCAAATTCCTTTGAAAGTAAGATTTGATGTTTTCAAGTCAGTTGTACTCTCTCATCTTTTTTTCAGTGGAATATTCTTTCAAATTCTAACAGCGAAAAACATAAACCGCATAAATAGTCAAATTAACAGGAGAAAAAAAGTTTGTTATTTTCGACAAAATTTTGACCACTCCACTGATCTTTTGATTGAGGATCCTATCCTGCCAGCCGAATTGTTTATCTCAAAAGTTAGCTTAATAATGCTATAAACAGATATAAGACACTGGGAAATAAACAGATATAAGACACTGGTACCCGTTTATAGACAAATAGGAGCCTTCAAATGCCATTTTTACCTATAAGAACGAACAGCCACAATTTTAAGATTATTATATTATTAACAATACTGATTAATTTATCTAACATTTTAAAGCATGTAGTATCTAACATTAGGGTTATAATCTAATTAATATACATGTTTCAACAACAAAAAATAAACTCAGTTTTGTTTTCGTTCATTTGGTGTTGTTTATCCGACCCAGCTGCGAGAAAAAACTACAAAAACAAGAATCCAGTTCATCAAAAACCAGAATTAAAACATCGCAATTCGCTGCATTTTGAAAAGTCGTTTGCTTCGAAACTTCGACCCCAGTTCCTGGGCATAAGCTGGCAATTATCAACACCCGGCGCCATTGTTTGAGATCAGTTTGGCCAACTTTAGTCATTTATGCTGGTGGTTCTATTTTAGGTGACTATGTAAAAGCGGCACTGGCCTTCCAGATTCTCGGTCTGATCATGGTGTTGATATGTCTAGTCATGTGGTGTGTTATTGTCTGTTGCAAGAAGTATGACGGACGAACAGTTCCCAACATTCTCAATCTCGTCTTTCACCTCTGTGCTGGTATTGTATCTTAATCCTTAGTAATAATGTATCATGGTAAATCAGTACTGGCTCATTACATTTAAATAGTAAATTGTTAAGTCAGTACTGAAATACTGTATTCGAATTGTGTTTTAGCTCTCATGTCTTCGCAGATTAATCTCATGATACATTTTTAATTTTGTCTTGTTTTTTTGACAGGGTAAAAAATGACATGATCAGATTATAAAGTTACAGTAAAGTTACAAGCCTGAACTATCATGATTCAGTACTGACTTACGATGATACCGTACTCCAGGAACGTAAACATCACGGCTGCTTGTGAATACGTGGCGGCTGCAATATGGGCACAGATCATGAATTTTAAGAATTTTGAGCAAAAGACGCTAGATTTATGCTAAGTACAGCGCTAATTTGGATTTCCTAGCAGATTGTCAGCGCCTTTTTAATCGCTCTCAAACGAAGTTTGTAGCAGTTAAATTAGTCATGTGGTTTCTGTATGACTGGAAGAGGAGCATCGGAATTACGCATGCTTTTACGATTCAAAGAGTATTGGCGTTGCATAGGTTTTGACTCGAAGACAGGTTTTTTTTTTCAGCTGAAGCAAGGTTTTTCATGACTTGTATTTTTACTTCTTTCATTGAGAATACCGACTTGTGTTAATATGAAACTTAACAGTAGTTCAGCTTTCAATGTATAGTAATTAGGAACTGCTGGTTATATTCGAGGGGAAAAAGTCAATTTGAGAACTTTCGATATCATACCCATCCCTACACCGATATAAATTGCAGACCAACCAGCCATCTATCAAATCTCTCTACAACCACCACCTACCTTACCATCCCCCTACAGTCCTACTCCCACATGCCTACCCCTTATCCACCAACCTAACCCCTTACACATACGTAACCCCCTCCCCCACCTTGTTTACTACTTATTCAGAAGAGATTTCCAGATTACAATGAATTGCTAGGTTGCAAAAGCGGGTAAAACATAAAACCTGCAAATTTTACAAATCAAAATAAATCAGAAGTCATCAATCAATCAAAACAAAATAAGATCAAGCTATATCAAGCTTGTGCTTGAACACTCTAGGCCGCGTGCATGAGGGTAAAACTGAATACTCTTGTTATATTTTGTTATATTCGAATTGTGTTTTAACTCTGTCTTCGCAGATCAATCTCATGACTCATTTTTAAAATTAATTTTGTCTGGGCATTGGAATTACTGCTATCCCTAGAACGTTTACTATATTCTTCTATTGCTGAGCCATAATTTCAAGATTGTTTCGTCTTGTGCTTGACCACACTTTCCATACCACCCTAAGTACCTACGCCCCCAAATCACACTTATTAACACTCTTAACTTAAAATATGCTGTATCTAACAATTATTGCTTTAATTTTCATGCTTTATACTTAGGTAGGTTTAGTAAAGAGTTTTTTGCACGACTGTTCGAATCGCTTGCGGTATTCTACCAGCTATGATTTTTTAGCTGAAGCAAATTTTATTCATGACTGGATTTTGACTGCTCTATTTTTTTCATTCGACCAGTTACTTCGTGTGTTTCTATGGCAACGTAATCAATGGCAACAAAAAATAGCAGGCATTAAGTTCTCTTGAGTTTTTCGGCTTCCGAGACTCTGAGAGTTCGATTCATCGAAACTGTTTTGAGGAAATAAATTTATGGCGTTAAGAGCGGTTCTTAGAGTTTGACCCCCAAACATCACACCCACGTCTATACGCGCTCCACCCAAATCACTTCCTCCAACACATCAGTCTCCTCAAAAAACCTTCACTCCTCTAATCCCCAACCCTGCACATCTTTTCACCTGTAGCCCTGGCGCTTGTGTGCTCGACGCCCCCTCCCCTCCCCCCCCAAGAGCTCACTTGCCGCCAACCTCAATTAAACGCCTTTAATGAAACTAGAAGTAGACTCTCTAAGACGGAGCTAGCTACTGACGAAGCCAACTGCTCGCTAATTGTTTCAGAGCAATTTTCCTGATGTTCGTCTGCTCCTTTTTTTTCCATTTTTTTATTGCGTTCTTGCACATACAATCGCTCAACAGAATCTGCCAACACCATGTCCGCAAAAGCTATCTCTTTTGTTCTTTTTTGAAGTATATTTATATGGGAAAGTAAGAACAGAGGTAAGAACAAATTTTGTATTAAAACAGAATTTGGGACAAAAATTAGAGAGAAAAAGTGTATAATTTGTTCAGTTGCAAATGAAGAAAACAACTTTTTACAAAAAGTTACAAAAAAATCCCATCCATTATTAAAGATCGATTTGCTTGATCGATCTTTTTTATCTGACGCGTTTGTCTTTTTGTTCACAAAAATGGGATGTGCTTGTATAATCCGGGGCCTTAGTGATCTCTGACTGCAGTGCTCCGAAAGCTCTATCAGTTCTTAATTATGAGCTTCGACAAATATGCGATGAAGATTAAACTTCACGATTTGAAAGTTATTTTTGATAAGTTTTGAACCTTTTTCTGATCTGCCTCATGGGGGTCTTTTAAATAAGGCTTCTCAACATGCTAGGACTCTCATCTGCTGAGGAGGTATCAGTTCAGGGAGAAAGACATGGGGGGTGTGATGCACCACTGTTTTTCACATACATTGATCCACTTTTTGCAACCACCCATTGAATCTAGCATTGCTAAGCTTTAACTTCTCACAACTTCAAAAACTAACCCGATGCCAAATTTTTTAGAATAGTTCATTTAAGACTCTAGCAACACAAAAAAATGGCATTTTCTTTTATAAAAACGGAATGAACAAACGTAATTCTCTTAAAATACCATTTTCTGTGTTTTTAGAGCCTTAAATTGAATAAAAAATTTACAAAAGGTACTCCAGGTAAAGTTTGGAAGCACGATAATATTTTTGAAGCATTTAGACCAAGAACTGCAAACTGATTTGTAACAATTTTCTTCGGACTCGCTTGTCTTATGTTAAGAGATCGTTAACCGGCAAATTAGTTATTTTGTGGCATTGTGGCCAGAAGACGCGCTTTTGAAGAAAAATTCCAGCAAGCTAAATAAAGAAATATTCAATTTTAATAGCCTGAATTATTTAACCTACCTGTTATAACTTCAATGTAAATGTTTTTTTTTTCAAAAAAAAGAATGACCAATGCCAATAGCTAGTCATCTTGAGTATCGGATTGACAAAATCACTTCAAACCCGCGTTTTGTTTTCTCATTCGGGCAATTTCAAATGAATTGCCTGCTTGACGTCAATTTTTTTTGTTCATTTGCTCGATTAGGTTTTTGGTCACGCGTGACTTATCTCACTCTCAAAAACGACTTCCTGAATCTGAAACTGAATTTTCTTTACTTTAATTTTACTTTAATTCAAGGAGATAAAGTAGAGTGAGTGCGTGTTTTTCTACAGGAAGGTTATTGGAGAGTAGCTAATAGAAACAGCAAAAACTTATACGGATTCGGCATGAAAATGTAACATCTCAGATTTTAACGAACAGAATTTTCCTTTTGGTCTCTTTTTGCAACTATCTTTTTGAGACTGCAGATCTACAAAACTATTTTGGCAGTTTTCTGGCACTCTGCCAGCTATGCTTCTTGTTTCAAAAAATTTACTCCTCATATCTCTGTTTTCGGGCAGGGAAGGATGAAAAAGATATCCTTTAGCTGCCAAATGTTCTGTTCGCTAGCAGTTTAGCACAACGCAACTTTAACTAAAACTTAATAGCTTATAGCTTAGAGCACTCTTTAAAAATATACAGGATCAAAAGGGTGTTAGAGAACCTTCAATGCCTTTAAACAGATTTTATGTCCTTAAATAAGTTACTTGAGCCATTTCGGGCGGCAGTTTATGAAAGAGATTTGTTAAATTCAATTTCAGTTTAACGCCTGCTTTCCTGGAATTTTGTTGTGTCCCTCAGTTGATTTCAAGCAGCGCTTCGAAAACGTCATTTCAAATTTATCTATTGAAAATCAACAATATTTATTTTTTTCATTTTCCTCCTTATATTACAACTTCTGAAACTCCCTCATTGCCGCGCTCACCTCATGCCCCTTCAGTTCAGCTGGAAAAAAGCTCCCTAAACAGTAGCTAGCTGCTGACTAAACCAGCCACTTACCAGACGTTTGAGAGCAATTTTACCGGCAATGGTTGGCTATATTCAGTTTTTGAATCAATTATTTTTGCTTTTTGAATTAATTTTTGCCACTAATATATAAGTTTTTCCTTTTTTAAATTCATTTGATCAAAACGTGCAAACGTTAAAAAAATTTTTTTTGGGCAGCTAGTTTCAAGCTCTTCCGGTGCCAAGGACATTAGAATGAAATAAATTAAAAGCCAGTTTCTTAAAAAAGGCAAAAAGTTTTGTCAATGTTTTTACTGTTGCATATCCGTTTTGAAAAGTTTCGGGTTAATTTTTATGTTTGAGAATGCCTCATAAACTAGAATGATAAAATAACGACATCAATCAGTTAACTTGAAGTGAATTTCTTCCTGTGAAAACTATTTCGCTTGTTTGCCCTTATGTCAACATGTTTCGGAAGATAGTTTTCAGAAAAAAAATGTTGGCATATAATAAAACTTTTCTGGCAAATCAATTTCTAGCAATTCTTATTCAACTGCTGCAAATACTATAGATTCTAGTAAAAGTGGCCAAATCCTACCACATCAGTTAAATTATAATAATTTCAAGTTTTTTTTCTATTTTTTAAATAAAAATTTGAATAGCATCTCGTCATCTATTCATATGGAACTTCTTTAGAAACGCACTTCTTGTTTTTTTAAAAATATACAAACAATGTGAATTGTACAAGGTCGCTCTCATTTATGACTCTTGCGACAATTTTGAATACTTTCAAATTGATTCATATATGGTCTTGTTTAAAAGCAATTTAGAATGTTTTCTATTGCAAGTTCTGATTATAAGTTTCAGTTCCCTGCGTCCAATTTGAACTGGAAAGAATTTTTAAAAATTTTTTATGAACTTGAAATTTTTTGAAAATTTTTTGCTTTTCTTTAGAATTTTTCTCACTTTTCGAACCAAGCAAAACTTCAATGAGGCTGCAGATGTGCTAATGAGTAGGTTTTAGCAACAAGAAGCCATTTTTATAATATTACCCTCAAGAGTTTGAACAACGCATTCGTAATTTTGCAAATTTTTAAAGTTTTATATAGTTGTTTTAAAATTTTTACCTCTGTGTGTTTCCGTTCAGTAAGCTTTCTGCCAGCAAGAGAGCTAGATTTTGTAGGCATTTCACAAAGAGTTGGTGAAAACTTTAGTATGGAAAAAGTCATAAAGCTTATCAAAGAATTTTTGCAAATTGAATAATATTTATTAATCCTTTTTGTCTAGATTTGTTAAACTATGTTTTGTTTCCTTGGCTCAAAAAATTTAACTGGCGTGTTGATCAAGTCAAAAAATTTCAGTTTTTTACTAAATTCATTGAATAGTATTTCATGATTTGTCTTGGTATGTTCCTTATTTTAAAAACACTTTGGTTATGAACACATCATGTTTTGAACAAATTCGCATTTTAGGAATTTTTAGTTTCAGTCTTCAGTTCAAACAATTTTCAAAAGCGTAAAAAAATTTCTAGGTAACATTTGTTTGGTATTTATTGCTAAAGAAGCTTTGTTGAGAATGTTTAGAATAAGTTTTTTGATTCTTAGTATTTTTGTTATTGTTCTTTAATTAGTTTATCTTCGTGTACTTCCTTGTCGAACAATTGCCACTGTTGTAAACTAACAGTAATATTTCTCTTTTTAACTATAAACTAACTATAAACTAATTTTTTCATTGCAAATTTGAGTAGCAGGGTTACAAATAAATTATCAGTGCAATAGAAAAATGGCAATGGGAATTAATAGTTCTCTCAAGAGCTTTACAGGACAACAGAATGGGCCAGATATATTCAAAAGTAATTTGCTATGGTAATTTGAATAAAGCAATTTGGAAAATCTTACAACTTTGTTGCTGATGTAAATTTGATGACGTCAGTTAGTGTGGTCAGCATCCTACTTCAAGTTAAATTTGAAAAACAAAATGGACATGAATAAAAAAGCGAGTAGTTTTTTGGGGCTTGAAATTTTTAAAGTAGAGTTAGCTAACGGTGATTGAATAGAAAATCTTTTTAGAGAGTGGTCTTTTGTTCTCACATGCGGCAATTTGACACAAATTTTTGGGTCTAGACTTGTTTCGAATCGCTTCTGTTGTTGCTAATTTTTTGCATGGATTGCCATTACAGTGTTTATGACCAGACACATCCAGACATTAATCAATAATGATCAGACAGTACCGCGTTCATGATCAGTCGATGGGAAGACTTTGACTAGTGTGTGACTATGACGTGTACTAAGGGTGCACCACAGCCCCCAAGACCTATCCCTAAGCCCCTATCCCCAAGCCCCCAACCCCTATCCCATTCACGTATAAACGTCCTACAATGAAGATAGACCTCAGCCTGGACTGTGACTGAATTGTTTGAACAGAGCTCTTTCTGCTACTGGATGCAATCATGATAACAATGGCAGCTAATGGCTTCGACATCACCTCGGCATTCGCTGTGTTTGCCTGGATGGGTTTTCTCCTCTTCCAAGTATCTTTTGGGCTCATGCTGGGAGTGTTCATATGCGCTGACCAGAACAAAGAACAGTGCTGCGGATAACCTCAAAAATCAGAGGAATACGCGAAGGAAAAATAATGATTCGTCTCTATAGAACGATCACTAATTGGACTATTGCCAAGATCATTTTCATCCATTTTTTGGCCATCAATTAATTTATATAATATGTTAACAACATAATCATAAATCATCAGAGTTTATCTTCATTGCGTCGGAATCAATCACTTAATTATTCAGTTTATGATTAGTGAGTGGTTTAAACTATTATCAATAGAAATAAATTTTGTTCACGATTAACCAAATCAGTGCAGTTTCGAACCAAATTGGATACGAATGCAGATTGTTTGCGAAGAGACGCAGTTAAAATTGATGATCAAACACAAAAGTTGGGCTTCTTTCCTTCCACGGTAGATTCCCCCCCCCCCCCCCATAGTTGATGCTTTTATACCTCCATAGTCGGTATATACAAATTAAGTCAGAATTGATAGAGTTGTAGTTCGATATACAAACTATTATCAGCGCAAAAAGTTTGTTTGTTCACACACGTAGTAATGAGAACAATTTTCACATGGAGGGGACGTTTTTAAGAAATTGACTCTTGATCCGTCTTGATGTGAATATTATACCGAGATCTTATGGGCAAATACACAACCAAAAAAAAAATTCTGGGGGAAAGTTTTATAACTAATGCAAAAAAGCTGCGTTTCAAGTGCATCAACATTAGAGTAGGTTTTATCTTAAATCAGCTTAAATATTTCGACAAAGTGCGACAAATTACGACAATTACGATTTAAGTGCCAAAAACAACGACAATCAGAAGCAGTGAAATTGTTAATCAAATGTTCATTTGTGCAGTCAAATTACCTGTGCTATCTTAATCTGTTAAGAATGAGTAAACTATCAACTTCTGCTAAATCAATTAAATTTTGTGAAGTTCGACCAAATTGCTTTTTATTAATTTGATGTTGTGGTCAGAAATTCAACAAGTTATCAGCTTTCCTTTTCAACTGCAAAAACTGCGTGGCGTTTGATCATGGCCATCTTCAATTATTATATGGTGACGGAATATCAAGCAAGGACGACAGCTACAACTTCATTTCGCTTAATTCCAAAAGTTACATTGAGGTAGCATGTGGCGCGATAGGTTGAATCGAAAAGCCAGTACGTCCCGGAGACGCTAAGCTGGTTTTAATTGTATCTTAAGTACTGAATGTATAGAAATTGCTGAGAAGGCCTAAATTCGATTGAAATTTTTAAGCCCAAAATGTTTGTTTTTTTTTCACGTTTTTCTCCCATCGTTCTGGTTTTGTTAGATATGTCTTTAATGGACTTTGATCACAGTTCAGAGACCTCTTGTGCAATCAAGAATTTTGAAGTCCCTTTTTTGCAGTATGTGCAACGGTAAAGCCAACTTGAACACAAGTATTGCAGAGAAGCCGGAAATTTTTACATACTTATTTAATCTCAAACGAAGTTTGCTGCAATTATTTGTTTTTTTGAGCAACTTTTCGCTTGACGACTTTTCATCAGACTTTTTTTGACTTCTGGCCCTCAAAACTCGAAAAACAGGTAACGCCGGAGAAGTATGCTATCCACTGAAACTGTTCAGGATAAAAAATTACTGATGCAAAAGGCAATTCTTCGAATTTGATGTGAAAGGCAGTTCACACCTCGCCTCGGTAACCCAGCTTGCTAGTTAATGGACAAAATTTAACTTTTGAGATTATCCGTTTCAGCTTTGGACGTACATGTGGCACATTCTCCCGCTTTAGCTAGGAGGTCTCCTTTTTTATAAGGCCTTTTTTTAGCTAGGAGGTCCTTCGCTGAAGAGTCAGTCATGCCCCAAATACCCTGATGTGACCTGTAAATTACTTAGATGGATCTATCGCGCCCCCCGAAATACTACCCGATTAGTTACTACCGTGGAGTAAATACAACCCGTGGAGTTACTACCCGATTGTCCAGACACGCGCCGTCTCAAAATTAAGTCTTTCCAATATGAATGGATGCATTTGAACAGTTGCTTACAACCTTGTGTGTCCTTAGATACAATTTAGTCTCCTGCTTCCTTAAGCACCTCATCTTTGGAATTCAAGGACAAGTTATCGAGGACTTCAAGGAACTCTATCTTTGTTGACATTTCGTGTGTTAACATTTTAGTAATATGGGAGTTACTGAGTGCTTCCGGAAGTAATGTTTGGGTCGAATGACACTGTGTTCTTAAGCGGTGACTGTACTCTATGTGTAGAGAACACGTTTCTAGTAATGTAAATTCAGTAGGATAATGTTAAGTTCAGTCTCTTTTATCGGAGAGTTACTGTTTTACACGTATTATTTGGACGAAGTCAAGTTCTCACTTTTTTGGCGGGAAGAGTTTCAACTTTTCTAATATTGCCTTTTGCCAACTTGAATTGATGAATCATCAACAGGCTCCGGAGAGAGGAAACCCATAAATTAAACCAAAGAAGGGGCGAATGATGTAACTAAGAGACCAGAGGGTAGCTCGCGTTGCCTAGATTTTCGTTCCGAGAAACAAATGAGCAAAAAAAACGGCTAATCAGCCAAAACACGTGCGAGACCGGCAACGGGGCGGACGTACGTACCGTGAGCCGTTTTTACCTTGACAAGGCGTACCGATTCATCTTTTCCAGGCAATGTTTCCACAATCCGTCCCACAGGCCATACGCGAGACCACACGCGGAGTGAGGTCTTTGAGAATCCACACCAGGTCTTTGACTTTCAACGAATCATTCTGTTTGGACAATTTGCTTCGCTTAGTTAAAGTGGGAAGGTACTCTTTAACCAGGCGTCTCCAGACGTTGTTCATAAGTTGCTGTACGTTTTCCACGACTTGAAAAATGCTGGCATGGTTGATGAAAAGTCTCCTGGTGGCATTGAATTGTAAGGTCTCTGCACTAGAAAATGATTTGGGGTGATGGGTTCTTTTTTGTCTGGTACGTCAGCCACATGTGTAAGGGGCCGAGAGTTCAACATGCTTTCGGTCTCAACCATGATGGTGTGGAAGGCATCTGATGTAAGCCTCTTGCTCCCTAGAATGATCAAAATGATCCGTTTGGCATTTTGGATCAACCGTTCCCACGCACCACCAAAATGCTGTCCGTATGGTGGGTTAAATTTCCAAACTGTGTTATTTAAAAGAAGTTCAGAGGAAATGCGTTGATTGTCGAGGCTGCGGACGCATCGCTTCAATTCTTCGTTTGCCCCGATAAATGTTCTGCCGTTGTCACTCAGATTATGTTTTGGTTGACATCTTTGTGATGCAAAACGTCGAAGGGCGTTGAAAAAAGTGTCCGTGTTTAAATCAAGGCATGACTCAAGACGTGCGGCACGTGTGACCATGCATGTGAAAATTAGACCGTAGTACTTGGTGAGTTTGTCTTTGGTGTCTTCGGTATAGAAATGTCCGAAAAAATCAATTCCTGTATTAGCGAATGGGAATTGCTCTGAAAACCATGCTCTGATTTTGATTTGTAGTATATAAAACCATTGACTGGATTTCGAAGAGTCGTGTATTTCTCAGACTCGGTTGGCGACAAACAGTTACTGTTTCTTCTTAGAAACAATCCAATCAAGAACAACTGGACTGTCTGTTCAGAAATGTGTATCGTGTATAGTGTTGTCTCTTTTTGAACTGTTTGAGTAGTCGAATCCCAATTACTGCGGCCTCAAGCTCAAGTTTTGGAACGCTCAACGATTTCAAAGGAGTTACTTTGCATTTATTGAATGTGAAGCTGATTTCTGTTTGTTTGGTGTTTTTGTCATAACTCCCTGGATAAATTATTGCTGCCATAGCACAAGTAGACGCATCAACAAAAATGTGCAATTGATGTTCAATTTCCTGTGAACTTTCAAGAAAATTGAGTGCTCGCGAGTGTTCAACGGGGGTGATCAGAAATAGCTGTTCAGTATTTTTTGCAGAGTTTATGTAATTTCTCAGGTAGCGGTGTGTCCCATTTCAAACCCAGCTGCCAAATTGGTTGCATTACAACCTTGAAGTGTATTGTCACCGCTGACGCAATACCGATGGGGGAAATTGAAGCAACAAGACTGAAAAGTTTTCTTTGGGTATACATTGTTTGGATTCATGCATTTGGGTAGTTGCATTCTTTGGAACTTCTTCCAAGGGTTTTATGAAAGTTTTATCATCGACGAAATTTCATTTTTGTCCTAATACAAGAGTGAAATCTTTTGATTCGTCTAAGTCTTCACATGGAGTTCGTTCCAGCACATCAGGACAATTAGATAAGAACTTGATCAATTTGAAACCTCCTCGTTGGAGGCATTCTTTTACTTGCATTACAGTGTCTTTCGCTTCAGTGATAGTGGGCAGCGAATGAACGTAGTCTTCAATACAAAATTGTTTTGTTATTGCTGCAAAAGTTTTGAGAAAATTTTTTGCATTGTTTTAGCACATTTATTTAGGACAAAAATGGCGATTGAAGGCCAACAAGTTGCCCCAAAAATCAAGTGGGTGAACTGATATTTCATTATAAAGTTGTTTTTCGATCAGAGAGAGCGAAGGGTTGATTGATCTTTTTGTTTGACAGCAACTTCCGTGAACATACTTTCAATAACTGCAAGTGTTGCAACTGGATGCTCACAAAAACGTAGCAGTAAGCCAAGTAAGCTGTTGAAGAGATCTGGTCCTGTTAGGAGGTTGCTGTTCAATGACTGACCTCGATAATTTGAAGCGGCATTTACCACCCGTCGAATTTTTCGCGGTTTGTTTGGGTTTTGAACAAGATGATGAGGCAGGTACCATATTTTTTCACATTCAAATTCTATCATTCCGACTGGTTTTATGTAATTTTTGATTAAGTCTGTTGAAAGCGTTTTTTAGTATTTTTCTTTCAGCGCTGGCTTATTACTTAGTCTTTTTTCTCCAGGCACCGCACCTGATTAAGAGCACAGTAATAATTGTTCTCCAAAAGGCAAGGCGTTTTAGAGGGAAAACCAATTTCATATCTCTCAGAGTTATGTCGGATAGTTTTCCGAAAAACCTTTAAGGCATCATTGTCTTCATCTGAAAGAACAGAACTGTTTTCTTGGGTTCTTTCACTTTCAATTTTCCAGAATTGCTCAAATAATTTGCTTAAATGTGGTTCTTCTGTCTGCTGTCTTGAAACATGATAAATAAAGAGTTTGGTTGCTGTTGAATTATGTCTAAATGTAGATTCGAAAGGATTGAGTGAAGTTTCATCTTCCCCATCTAATGTCCATCCGAGTTTTGTTTTCACATCAAACTGTTGATTTATGTTTCCGGGTATTACTTCGATTAGATGAGTGTAAGCGAAAGTGTTTACACCAAAAAGGGCTCCAGTTTTGCCACCAGCAACCTGAGGGAGATGAATGTGGCCGAGATTATTAAACGTGTCACATATGTGATTCAACTCAAATATGTTGGCTGGTGTGACGTTAATTGCTGGCGTGCTGTATGCACGAGATATCACAAAGCTTTGTCTCAATGATTTATATGGAGTGAAAATGACTGGCGCTCTTATCTTTGAGAGTAGCATTTCGTTCTGGGTATTCACGTATTGGAGTGTAGTTGATGTTTGCGCTGCGCGAGGAAGTTCTAGAAAGTTCGTTATGGTGTCAAGCAAGAAAGTGAACTGGCTGCCATGATCTATGAGTGCATACGTATCAAAAGCCTTGTTGCCATTGAAAAAAGACACCGGCATCAGCTGTAGTTGTTCAAGCCAGTCTCTCGGAGGAGACGGCTTTTTATTTACGCAGAAGCTTTGATTATTTGAATGAGAATCGAGGTTACTTCTCTGAGTATTTGACTCTTTCCTTTTACCAAAAGATTGACCATAGCGACAGTGTTGTTGTTTGCTTTGACTTGGTGACACTTCATTCGATGAATGCTGTGTAGGACTAAATGGAGCAGATCCTGTGGAGAACGCTGCTGGCGGTCGTTTCATTTGTTTTAAAGGGTCGTGTTGAGTAGAATGATTTCGGCCATTGCAGGATTGGCATTTCTTTTGAGAAGAACAATTTTGTCTGAGTTGATTATTGCTCGAACAATTTGTGCACAAATTGTTTTTGATGACGATTTTATATCGCTCTTCTGGTGATTGCTTTTGGTAGTCGGGACATGTTGCCGAAAAACGGTTATTAATGCAATGGGGGCAATGTTGGTTGTTTTCTGCTTTCCGTTAGTTTTTGTGTTGTTTGAGATAGCTACCTAGGATGACCGCTCCCTATTAGAAGTGGTAATTTATGGTTTAATTGCAGGCTGCAAAACAGCGTTAGAAATGTCTTTGCCAAAAAGGTTTTGGTTATTTATTTGTGATGACGGTTTATAGAGAACCATCGGATCACTAAAGTCTTTGACGTTGTCTATGTTCTTTGTTGTTGTCTAAATGACGTAAAGGTTTGCTCGCGATTGATGGCATCGTAAATTTGAGCATGAAGTTCAAAATATTGTTGAAAGGAATTAGGTGACCTTGGTTCAGCTGTTGTTGTGAGCCTATGTTCAGTCCATTTCAACGGAATATTGTAAGGCATTTTCGTTCGCTTTTTTGAGCAATGTGGAACTCTGAAGGTCTGCCTAGAAGCCAAGGTATTCAAGTGTTTGAACTAAGCGCTCTAGAAAATTTGAGAATGCGTCAAATGATTTTTTATTATTTGAATCAGTGGCGTGCCATGACTCCATCTGTTTCATAATACGCTGGGATGCAGGAGTATGACTGAATGATTTGTTTTGCTTTTCCAGAGACTGAGTTTCGGAGATACATGAGCCGATGTGTGTCACTTATACCAGTATTATTATGAACCATAGAAAAGAAAATGTTAATCTATTCATGGTATCGTAGAGGCGTTGTAGTTTTTGCCTAGGTTTTCTTGAACTGGTTGTGGCAAACATTGCGGTAGTTGATGAAAATGAGAAGATTTTGGGTTACTGTTATCATTAAACACTGCAACTGTTGGACGAGGCAATTGGGAAAAATCATTTGGGTAGTTGTTGCTGCTGTTATAAATTGTTGTGGCATGGGGTCTGTGGTTCAATTGTAACTGATCTGTGTACTTTTTGTCTGAATTTGATAGACCTGGCAACTGATTCACCGATGCAAAATGACAATCATTAATTGTTTTTGTCCTGTATTGTTGTACAAAAAGATTTGGCTCGATGATATTCGCAATCTCATGACGGACTAAGTGGTTGCTGATGAGCTAATGCTGGTGAAAATTTTGCCATGACTGTGAACTTCCAGCTATCTGACCTTCTGTATTGTGCGCAATATTCCTTGTTGCAACTGAGTTCACGATGTTAAAAGGATGGTTTAACGGCTCTCCATTTGCCTCATATATATTATTCCCCTTTTCGTTTGAAGTCATTGTGTTTTGCGATTTACCAGGGTTTATTTGAGTATTCATTTGAAAATTGGACACCGGTATTGTGGGATAACTGTTCCATATTTGTGAAGAAATCGTAGTTTCTGCCATAGTACCAGGGGAAACTGATAATTGTGAGTCTTTACTGTACTTGTTACGGTTTGCTGTACATTCTGAGTTTGGATTTGACACACTTGCTCTTTGAGACTTTGTACATTAATGTCAAATTCTCCAGATTCGAATCGCGGTTCATGAATGTTGGTTTTTGGTCTGGCAACTGCTGGCATTGTTTGTTTGCCACTTATATTATCTCTTGTAGTGGAACTTGCAATTCCGATTGGTTCTGTGCAGTAGAACTTTCAAAACTGATCTGTTTTCTGTGGTTTTTCAAAAGGAACTTGATCTGTTTGTTGAGCTTGAGTTACTAAAAGGGGTCCTGCGGTTGTTCATACGGCCGTTTTACCTGTTGAATGGCACTAGGGGAGATAGTTGTAACAGTTGAGATATTGTCAATATTGTTAGGTGTGGGAAACAGATTATAAGGTTTGTTCTGAATACTAATTTCATTACCAAATTGACACGTCTCCACGTATTTATCCTCAGCGGTTGTTTTCTGATGTTTAGTTATGTTGGGCACAACTTTTTTTACTATATCCTGAAATAGTTTCAGAATTTTGTTTAGTTTTTTGAATGTTGGTGTTATGTTGTTTGTTGTCAAAATTTGCGCCTGTGGCTGTTGACAGTAGAATTTTTGGCAAATCAAAAAACTTTTTGTTGGAGGTTACATCAACCTATATCAAACGTCTATTGGTTGCTTTGTTGGAAGTAGTGTGATGTCTCCTGATGCGTTGGGATTCAGTCCGTCAGTTTGAATTGTGTCGAAGACAAAAGGATTTGTGGATGTATACAGTTGTTGGTTCGCTTTGGCCTTTTTTGCTGAAAAGGTTTGACTAGTTCTCAGAAATTTTGATAACAGTGTTTGTGTGTTGCTGTTTGTTGGCAAAAAGAGGGAAGGTTTCGTCCTGGGTGGAGATTGAAGTAGAGCTTTATTTTTGATATTGTTGTCCTGAACCGCCTGTGCTGAATTCTCGGTTTGTGTTGACCATGAACTGTTGGATTCAAGAAGGCGTGAGCTGCACTTCGATCTGACGCTAATGTCATCTCGTAATCGTGTGGACGACTGGTTAATTGTCCGTCGTCATCCAGGCTATTGACTTCATGTTCGAAGATCTGCAATTTCGCGAGAAGGTAGGACCGTCTTTCTGTTATTGATGAGACTGTGCTTGGATGAGTGTTTCCGAGGAAAAAATTTCAGCGGCTATTCTCATTTGTTCCTTTGTTTCTTTGATGTTGTTAATTAGAAGAGTCAGCGTTCTAAAAGTTTTGCTCTGCGAAATTGCAGTTTGCAGATGATCGAGCTTATTCTTGAAATTCAGTTCTGACATCTTGAAAACATTCAGTGCGATTTGGCAGCTCTGAGTGTTTTTCTTTGTCATCTTGTTGTTTTGATCTCTTTGTCTTTTCCAAGTTCTTTCTTAATTAGAGATAGGTACAAACGTCTGGAACATTTCTTCGCGGCGCAACTTTTATGAAGCAAGGGGGTTGAGATTCCCATTACCAATTCAACAATTAGACCTAATAATGTGTTTTTGGTTTGATAATTTTACCCAAAGCAAATCCCTTCAAAAACAGTAACACTATATTATTGAAACTAAATCTAGCTTTATGATTTTTCGCTTGAAAAAAACGGAAAACTCTCGAACGTGTGAACGTAGACTAATTTTATCTCAACAGATTCAAACAATTGCTAGTTTTTTTTTATGAACTTTTGTCCAATAAACTTAGGATGACTAATTAATTGTTACATTAGACCGAGGACTTTTGCATTTGTTAGTTGCTCGCAATTAAATTCCAGATTTTTTATTGCATTTGTTAGTTGCTAGCAATTAAATTCCAGGTTTTTTTTCCTTCAAGTGAATGATATCCTAAACAATTGTTTCTGGGGCACGGAATAGAAAAAAACTTTACTTAATTCGGAATTAGGAAAAAGGCGATGCGTTCAGGCAACATGAGCAACTGAACACAAACTAGGCAGCTTGCAAAGAAACTTTTTTGTAGTGAGATCTTTTCTGTTGAACAGTTTTTTATTTTTGCTGTTTTGAACACCAAACTGAAGAATATTTTGTGAAGGTAACATATGAAAGTAGTCTTTTATCAACAATCTTCATCGTCTATTAAGGTGACGTCTGAAAACCTTTTTTCTACCGTGACATTTGGTAAATACTGTGACCTTTGGAAAGAAGAACTTCTTTCATCTAATTGGTAACGTCTGTAACCAGGGCAAACGGGACTTCAACTGTAACTGCTGAGACAGAGGACAAACTAAAAGAAAAATCTGAGTTTTGTAGAAGCTATGTTGCCATAAGCTTTGATCAAGATTTTGCTATCTGAGTTGAAAAATTGCAGGAAGCGTACAAAATGATGCTTATCATCTTGTTTTTTGATCAATTATTTTTTTAAATATTTTGGCTCATGTAGCTTTCACTTTTCAATGTCTTAGCAAAAGCATCAAAACTTTTTTTGCTTTGCCTAATTAACTTTTTGCTGCCTTTTTAATCTAGCAAAGAGCATTTCTTTCCACTAAAAGTGCAGCCATTCATCTAGAAAGAAAAGGCGAGGTTGTAAGGAAAGTTGGAAAAGATTCCAACAAAATTTAAAATCTGGTTCAGAAAAGTTTAAACTTCTTATCAAAACCTTTTTGCAGCTCTTTTGTTAGCAAGCGTGACTTTTTCTAACAAGATAAAACGACACTCGATTTTTATTTTGATGATCCTGAGTTTTAACTGTTATCAACTCTTTTTTTCGAACAGTCGCAGAACAATCAACAATTTATTTTGTCCGAAAGTTTGAAATACTGCCAGAACTTTCAGTAAACTAATAGTTGCTTCTTTGCTCAAGCTATGCTGAGAAAAATTCTAGTTTTGAATCAATCTTTTTAAAAGGCGGAACGGGACTTCTTAGCTAACGTCTGAGACCTACGGTGATCATCTGCGGTAACGTCTGAAACCAAAAACAAATGTCATGACCTTCTCTAGGTGACTACTGAAACCTATAATTTCCAAAAAAATTGTCACAGTTCAGATTTTGATTTGTTTTTTGTTTAGTAAAAAAAAATGTCGTCAAAGAACACCCATTGTAATAGAATACCCGTTGTCATAGAATACCCATTGTCGTAAAACACCAACAAGACAGAATTCCGCCAACAACTAAATCTTTTAGAATTCCAGTAACTGTGTAAATTAGAATTCCACCACAAAAATGTCATCAATAAACTCAAATTATATTCCATGGAGCGGGCGGAAAAAAAGGTGTTTCTGAGCAAGAAAAATATGTTTATCAGTAGGATTGCAAAAAAAAATTCGCACAGAAAATCACCAAAAAACTATGTACTCTATGTGTAGAGAACACGTTTCTGGTAATGTAAATTCAGTAAGATAATGATAAGTTCAGTCTCTTTTATCGTAGAGTTACTGTTTTACACGTGTTATTTGGATGAAGTCAACTTCTCACTTTTTTGCCGAAAAGCGTTTCAACTTTTCTAATATTGCCTTTTGCCAACTTGAATTGATGAATCATCAACAGGCTCCGGAGAGAGGAAACCCATAAATTAAACCAAAGAATGGGCGAATGATGTAACTAAGAGACCAGAGGGTAGCTCGCGTTGCCTAGATTTTCGTTCCGAGAAACAAATGAGCAAAAAAAACGGCTAAAAACAACTTGAACACAAGTACTGTAGAGAAGCCGGAAATTTTTACATGCTTATTTAATCTCAAACGAAGTTTGCAGCAATTATATGTTTTTTTGAGCAACTTTTCGCTTGACGACTTTTCATCAGACTTTTTTGACTTCTGGCCCTCAAAACTCGAAAAACAGGTAACGCTGGAGAGCATTGATTTCTCTTAGCGCCTAGCGGCTTATTAGTCTCTAAGTATGCTATCCACTGAAACTGTTCAGGATAAAAAATTACTGATGCAAAAGGCAATTCTTCGAATTTGATGTGAAAGGCAGTTCACACCTCGCCTCGGTAACCCAGCTTGCTAGTTAATGGACAAAATTTAACTTTTGAGATTATCCGTTTCAGCTTTGGACGTACATGTGGCACATTCTCCCGCTTTAGCTAGGAGGTCTCCTTTTTTATAAGGCCTTTTTTTAGCTAGGAGGTCCTTCGCTGAAGAGTCAGTCATGCCCCAAATACCCTGATGTGACCTGTAAATTACTTAGATGGATCTATCGCGCCCCCCGAAATACTACCCGATTAGTTACTACCGTGGAGTAAATACAACCCGTGGAGTTACTACCCGATTGTCCAGACACGCGCCGTCTCAAAATTAAGTCTTTCCAATATGAATGGATGCATTTGAACAGTTGCTTACAACCTTGTGTGTCCTTAGATACAATTTAGTCTCCTGCTTCCTTAAGCACCTCATCTTTGGAATTCAAGGACAAGTTATCGAGGACTTCAAGGAACTCTATCTTTGTTGACATTTCGTGTGTTAACATTTTAGTAATATGGGAGTTACTGAGTGCTTCCGGAAGTAATGTTTGGGTCGAATGACACTGTGTTCTTAAGCGGTGACTGTACTCTATGTGTAGAGAACACGTTTCTAGTAATGTAAATTCAGTAGGATAATGTTAAGTTCAGTCTCTTTTATCGGAGAGTTACTGTTTTACACGTATTATTTGGACGAAGTCAAGTTCTCACTTTTTTGGCGGGAAGAGTTTCAACTTTTCTAATATTGCCTTTTGCTATCTTGAATTGATGCATCATCAACAGTGACGATTGCCGATCGTCCGGAGACTCGTGGTGTTTCATTTTTGATGTATGAACGATAAAATTTTCGATTAAAAAAGTTAACTTTTGGAT
>NC_134468.1:73796509-73843144 GCF_964194025.1 Convolutriloba macropyga | reverse complement strand
GAGAGAGAGAGAGAGAGAGAGAGAGAGAGAGAGAGAGAAAGAGAGAGTAGATAAGTGGTAGAAGGAGATTTGGTAGAGAACGTATTTTAATTGGCGTTGTTTATTTGCATTCAACAAGATCCTGCTAACTGAGCCATGTGGTGAACTTTTCTATTTTCAGTCGACGCGAGGATCATGTTTCGACTACCGGCAGCGTATACCAGCATGAAAATTATAAACCCAACACTAACACTAAACTGTGTCCGAATTTCAACTGATAAAAAAAGAGCGATGTAGCTCTGTGCTAGGAGAAAACCATATCAGATTAACTTACATTGAGGTTACATAGGTAAGAAAGTCAACGTTTACATAATGCGCCTTGAACTTAAATGATCTGGCCGATAATCGTAATCAAATTATGAATATATTATTAGGCTATTATCAAATACTATGCATTAATTGAAGAATGATGCATGTACCACAAACTCTGCACCAAGAGCACCTTCGATTATGGTTTCGTTGTGTTTCCGATTTCAATACAAGTTCAAAACTTTCAAAAATTTTTGATTTTTTTTTGAAATAAATGTTCCATCATTTCGTATTTGCGGACTTCTTTGCAGTAAACAAAACAGAGCAGTAAAATATGTAGCTACGCATTCTATAAATGCATCCTCTATATGTCGCTAAAACTCTGTCATAGTTCAGGCATCTATCGCGTACTGGGACTCATCTGCAGTAAAACATTAGCTCTTGTTTTTCACTATTTTCCCTTCAAAATTGCAGAACCTTCATGTGATGTAATGTTTCCTTCGACCAATTGGGAGCATTATAGCCTATCTCTGGCATAAATGCAGATGTTTCATATGTAAAATATTACATATTATATATTGAAGAACGATTAGCGCATTCAACGCAAGCTCTGTGCGTTACAGCGCCTTTAATTATTATGTATGCTTTAGGTTATATCTTCTAAAAAACTCTGCACAAATATTTTAGCACTTTCTTCCCGGTACTCACGGGTACTCAATTTTCCTCCTAATCAATTTTTTCGAACCAAATGATTTGCAGCACATTGCAACACATTTACAAGGGTAAACAAACTAAATTGAAAAAATGGCTTCTCTTTATGGCATTTCGAGAGATTATAAAATGTTCAGCAATGAGATCGAGCTTTAATTTTTGAACTATTAACTGTAGGCAATCTTTGACGCACAGAATGAATACTGAGTGTTTGACTAGTCAAAAACAATTAGTATTGATATGAACAAAAAGGTCTGATGAATTATACACCACGTACTTAAATCAAATTATGCATGACAATCTACTTCTCTCCCGATTACAAAGATCTCCCTGTGCTAATTACCAGATTCAGCTGCTATGTATCATGCAAAAATCTAAGAAACTTTATAAACAGGTAGCTTATTTGATAGAAAATGTCAAAAATTTACAGCTCAATGTCCCATTAACTTGCAGGAGTGATACTGCAAGTATAGTTTAGACGAAGCGATCGAGCAAATCCAATATTCGGCAAAAATCACGTTGCAGTTGGCGATTCAAATCAGAGTTTCGAAAACGCCCTAGTCCAGGCACAAAGCTTATCTTACAAGACATTGGAAATTCAAAAGATTTAGATAAATGAAAAGCAAACGTGGAGAGTATTTTTTGAGGAGATAAATAAGTATATTCGAGGCTAGCACAGACTAGACGGAAGGATATTTTGTAAGAAACTGGCAGGAAAAAATGAGAGGAAAAATGGATATTTTGAAACTTCTGGAAGAAAATTGATTATTTTTCAAGATGCTCCCGAAATGTTATTTTCTGACATAGAAAATTGGAAGCAAAAGATATTTGAAAAAAATGTTAGTTGCAATAATGCTTTCGTAACGTGAAAAAAAAAAACTTGAATAAGGGAACTATGAATATAAAGAAAAATTTTGAAAAACGAAGATTGAGGAACTGTTTTCTCATTCCCCAGATTAATAAATTTTTGATGTTTATTTATTGGCTTCCTTATGTCGAGGCCAAAATATTTGAATATTCTTATTTTTGTTACGTGAAACCGTTTAAGCGTTTGACTGAAGATTGCAGTTTTCTTTATGAATGCGATGAATTCATTTTTTAAAGTAATATTTAATATTTTAGTTGTCGCTGTTCTGATTTATGCAGCTCCGAATAGTTATGCAAAGTAAAAATATAAACGAATTTATACATGAAACAAACCACAGAGGAACCTTAAAACTATTGTTCCTCTGTATTCCGCGAAAAAATATTGTAGTTGAGAAAGATTTCCTGAGACCTACTATGGCCTAAATATAGTCCTATACAGGTGTAAGATTTTGTAACAAGTAATTGGTTTATCTTCGAATTTCAATAAAAATCTGTCTTATCTAGATTTTGCCTAATCTAGCTTCAAAAATTGACTTATAGATGTTTGAATATAATCGTACAAACAAAAGATAAAGGATTTTGTCATTTCTTATTAGGCTAAAAAACAGATAAGCAATAGCTTGAAAACACATCGTGCGAAAAATAAAGTTCCAGATATCGGAGGAAAGGTTCTGAAATTTCCACTCTGAATTTTTTATAAAAGAGATAATTTTCTTATATATCTAAAACAAAATTTCAATATTTGAGCAGAAGATTGGAAGGGAACAATTTGAAATGAACAAATTGGAAACATATTTTGATTTTTTGTGATAAATTTCTTTGAAGATAACTTTTTCTTTACTCAAAACAGTCCATTTTGATATACTAAAAATCTCTTTTTCTTTTTCGGCTGTTGCGTGCTGCAGCACACATATCTTCAGGCAAGCACACACAAACATACAAAAAAGCGAGCAAAAAGCAAACTCTCTAAACACATACAGTTATTCTCCTAGAAACACGCGTGCACACACACATACAATCACAAACGTAGGCAAAGTATTGATATGAAAAAAAGGTCTGATAAGTTAGACACCACGTACGTTGGTCACATTATGCATGACAGTCCATTCTCTGCCTTTTACAAAGATCTCCCGGTACTCAAGAGTACTCAATTTTCCTCCTAATCAATTTTTTCGAACCAAATGATTTGCAGCACATTGCAACACATTTACAAGGGTAAACAAACTAAATTGAAAAAATGGCTGCTCTTTATGGCATTTCGAGAGATTATAAAATGTTCAGCAATGAGATCGAGCTTTAATTTTTGAACTATTAACTGTAGGCAATCTTTGACGCACAGAATGAATGCTGAGTGTTTGACTAGTCAAAAACAATTAGTATTGATATGAACAAAAAGGTCTGATGAATTATACACCACGTACTTAAATCAAATTATGCATGACAATCTACTTCTCTCCCGATTACAAAGATCTCCCTGTGCTAATTACCAGCTTCAGCTGCTATGTATCATGCAAAAATCTAAGAAACTTTATAAACAGGTAGCTTATTTGATAGAAAATGTCAAAAATTTACAGCTCAATGTCCCATTAACTTGCAGGAGTGATACTGCAAGTATAGTTTAGACGAAGCGATCGAGCAAATCCAATATTCGGCAAAAATCACGTTGCAGTTGGCGATTCAAATCAGAGTTTCGAAAACGCCCTAGTCCAGGCACAAAGCTTATCTTACAAGACATTGGAAATTCAAAAGTTTTAGATAAATGAAAAGCAAATGTGGAGAGTATTTTTTGAGGAGATAAATAAGTATATTCGAGGCTAGCACAGACTAGACGGAAGGATATTTTGTAAGAAACTGGCAGGAAAAAATGAGAGGAAAAATGGATATTTTGAAACTTCTGGATGAAAATTGATTATTTTTCAAGATGCTCCCGAAATGTTATTTTCTGACATAGAAACTTGGAAGCAAAAGTTATTTGAAAAAAATGTTAGTTGCAATAATGCTTTCGTAACGTGAAAAAAAAACTTGAATAAGGGAACTATGAATATAAAGAAAAATTTTGAAAAACGAAGATTGAGGAACTGTTTTCTCATTCCCCAAATTAACAAATTTTTGATGTTTATTTATTGGCTTCCTTATGTTGAGGCCAAAATATTTGAATATTCTTATTTTTGTTACGTGAAACCGTTTAAACGTTTGGCTGAACATTGCAGTTTTCTTTATGAATGCGATGAATTCATTTTTTAAAGTAATATTTAATATTTTAGTTGTCGCTGTTCTGATTTATGCAGTTCCGAATAGTTATGCAAAGTAAAAATATAAACGAATTTATACATGAAACAAACCACAGAGGAACCTTAAAACTATTGTTCCTCTGTATTCCGCGAAAAAATATTGTAGTTGAGAAAGATTTCCTGAGACCTACTATGGCCTAAATATAGTCCTATACCGGTGTAAGATTTTGTAACAAGTAATTGGTTTATCTTCGAATTTCAATAAAAATCTGTCTTATCTAGATTTTGCCTAATCTAGCTTCAAAAATTGACTTATAGATGTTTGAATATAATCGTACAAACAAAAGATAAAGGATTTTGTCATTTATTATTAGGCTAAAAAACAGATAAGCAATAGCTTGAAAACACATCGTGCCAAAAACAAAGTTCCAGATATCGGAGGAAAGGTTCTGAAATTTCTACTCTGAATTTTTTATAAAAGAGATAATTTTCTTATATATCTAAAACAAAATTTCAATATTTGAGCAGAAGATTGGAAGGAAACAATTTGAAATGAACAAATTGGAAACATATTTTGATTTTTTGTGATAAATTTTTTTGAAGATAACTTTTTCTTTACTCAAAACAGTCCATTTTGATATACTAAAAATCTCTTTTTCTTTTTCGGCTGTTGCGTGCTGCAGCACACAAATCTTCAGGCAAGCACACACAAACATACAAAAAGGCGAGCAAAAAGTAAACTCTCTTAACACATACAATTATTCTTCTAGAAACACGCGTGCACACACACATACAATCACAAACGTAGGCAAAGTATTAATATTAAAAAAAAAGGTCTGATAAGTTAGACACCACGTACGTTGGTCACATTATGCATGACAGTCTAATCTCTGCCTTTTACAAAGATCTCCCTGTGCTAATTAACAGCTTTAGCTGCAATGTATCATGCAAAAATCTAAAGAACTTATAAAAAAAAGTAGCTTATTTGATAGAAAATGTCAAAAATTTACAGCTCAATGTCCTATTAACTTGCCGGAGTGATACTGCAAGTATAGTTTAGACAAAGCGATCGAGCAGATCCGATATTGGTCGAAAATTACGTTGCAGTTGGCGATTCAAATCAGAGTTTCGTATTTGCGGACTTCTTTGCAGTAAACAAAACAGAGCAGTAAAATATGTAGCTACGTATTCTATAAATGCATCCTATATAGGTCACCAAACTCTGCCATAGTTCAGGCATCTATCGCGTACTGGGACTCATCTGCAGTAGAACATTAGGTCTGTTTTTCACTATTTTCCTTTCAAAATTGCAGAACCTTCATGTGATGTAATGTTTCATCTCCTTCGATCAATTGGGAGCATTATAGCCTATCTCTGACATGAAAGCAGATGTTTCACATGTAAAATATTACATTTTATATATTGAAGAACGATTAGCGCATTCAACGCGAACTCTGTGCGTTACAGCGCCTTTAATTATTATGTATGCTTTAGGTTATATCTCCTTAAAAACTCTGCACAAATAATTTAGCACTTTCTTCCCGGTACTCAAGAGTACTCAATTTTCCTCCTAATCAATTGTTTCGAACCAAATCATTTGCAGCACATTGCAACACATATACAAGGTTAAACAAACTAAATTGATACAAAATGGCTGTTTTTATGGCATTTCGAGAGATTATAAAATGTTCAGCAATGAGTTCAAGCTTTATTTTTTGAACTATTAACTATTGGCAATCTTTGACGCACAGAATGAATACTGAGTGTTTGACTAGTCAAAAACAATTAATTAGTATTGATATGAACAAAAAGGTCGGATGAATTATACACCACGTACTTTAATCAAATTATGCATGACAATCTACATCTCTGCCTATTACAAAGATCTCCCTGTGCTAATTAACAGCTTTAGCTGCAATGTATCATAAAAAAATCTAAGAAACTTTATAAACAGGTAGATTATTTGATAGAAATTGTCAAAAATTTACAGCTCAATGTCCCATTAACTTGCACGAGTGATATTGCAAGTATAGTTTAACTAATTATGACGAAATGATTGAGAAAATCCGATATTCGTCAAAAATTACGTTGCAGTTGGCAATTCAAATCAGAGTTTCGAAAACGCTCTAGACCAGGCACAAAGTTTATCTAACAAGACATTGGAAATTCAAAAATTTTAGATAAATCAAAAGCAAACGTGGAGAGTATTTTTTGAGGAGATAAATAAGTATATTCGAGGCCAGAACAGACTAGACGGAAGGATCTTTTGTAAGAAACTGGCACCTTCTGGAGGAAAAATGGATATTTTGAAAATTCTGGAAGAAAATTGATTATTTTTCAAGATGCTCCCGAAATGTTATTTTCTGACATAGAAACTTGGAAGCAAAAGATATTTGAAAAAAATGTTAGTTGCAATAATGCTTTCGTAACGTGAAAAAAAATTTGAATAAGGGAACTATGAATATTAAGAAAAATTTTGAAAAACGAAGATTGAGGAACTGTTTTCTCATTCCCCAGATTAATAAATTTTTGATGTTTATTTATTGGCTTCCTTATGTCGAGGCCAAAATATTCGAATATTCTTATTTTTGTTACGTGAAACCGTTTAAACGTTTGGCTGAAGATTGTAGTTTTCTTTATGAAAGCGATGAATTTGTTTTTTAAAGTAATATTTAATATTTTAGTTGTCGCTGTTCTGATTTATACAGTTCAGAATAGTTATGCAAAGTAAAAATATAAACGAATTTATACATGAAACAAACCACAGAAGAACCTTAAAACTATTGTTCCTCTGTATTCCGCAAAAAAATATTGTAGTTGAGGAAGATTTCCTGAGACCTACTATGGCCTAAATATAGTCCTATACAGGTGTAAGATTTTGTAAAAAGTAATTGGATTATCTTCGAATTTCAATAAAAATCTGTCTTATCTAGATTTTGCCTAATCTAGCTTTAAAAATTGACTTATAGATGTTTGAATATAATCGCACAAACAAAAGATAAAGGATTTTGTCATTTCTTATTAGGCTAAAAAAACAGATAAGCAATAGCTTGAAAACACATCGTGCGAAAAACAAAGTTCCAGATACCGGAGGAAAGGTTCTGAAATTTCTACTCTGAGTTTTTTATAAAAGAGATAATTTTCTTATATATCTAAAACAAAATTTCAATATTTGAGCAGAAGATTGGAAGGGAACAATTTGAAATGAACAAATTGGAAACATATTTTGATTTTTTGTGATAAATTTTTTTGAAGATAATTTTTTCTTTACGCAACACAGTTCATTTTGATATAACAATAACCTCTTTTTCTCTTTCGGCTGTTGCGTGCTGCAGCACACAAATCTTCAGGCAAGCAAACACAAACATACAAAAAAGCAAACACACTACACACATACAATTATTCTCCTAGAAACACGCGTGCATACACACATACAATCACAAACGTAGGCAAAGTATTGATATGAAAAAAAAGGTATGATAAGTTAGACACCACGTACGTTAATCAAATTATGCTTGACAGTCTACTTCTCTGCCTATTACAAAGATCTCCCTGTGCTAATTAACAGCTTTAGCTGCAATGTATCATGAAAAAATCTAAGAAACTTTATAAACAGGTAGATTATTTGATAGAAATTGTCAAAAATTTACAGCTCAATGTCCCATTAACTTGCACGAGTGCTACTGCAAGTCTAGTTTAACTAATTATGACGAAATGATTGAAGAAATCCGATATTCGTCAAAAATTACGTTGCAGTTGGCGATTCAAATCAGAGTTTCGAAAACGCCCTAGACCAGGCACAAAGTTTATCTAACAAGACATTGGAAATTCAAAAATTTTAGATAAATCAAAAGCAAACGTGGAGAGTATTTTTTGAGGAGATAAATAAGTATATTCGAGGCTAGAACAGACTAGACGGAAGGATCTTTTGTAAGAAACTGGCACCTTCTGGAGGAAAAATGGATATTTTGAAACTTCTGGAAGAAAATTGATTATTTTTCAAGATGCTCCCGAAATGTTATTTTCTGACATAGAAACTTGGAAGCAAAAGATATTTGAAAAAAATGTTAGTTGCAATAATGCTTTCGTAACGTGAAAAAAAATTTGAATAAGGGAACTATGAATATAAAGAAAAATTTTGAAAAACGAAGATTGAGGAACTGTTTTCTCATTCCCCAGATTAATAAATTTTTGATGTTTATTTATTGGCTTCCTTATGTCGAGGCCAAAATATTCGAATATTCTTATTTTTGTTACGTGAAACCGTTTAAACGTTTGGCTGAAGATTGTAGTTTTCTTTATGAATGCGATGAACTTATTTTTTAAAGTAATATTTAATATTTTAGTTGTCGCTGTTCTGATTTATACAGTTCCGAATAGTTATGCAAAGTAAAAATATAAACGAATTTATACATGAAACAAACCACAGAAGAACCTTAAAACTATTGTTCCTCTGTATTCCGCAAAAAAATATTGTAGTTGAGGAAGATTTCCTGAGACCTACTATGGCCTAAATATAGTCCTATACAGGTGTAAGATTTTGTAAAAAGTAATTGGATTATCTTCGAATTTCAATAAAAATCTGTCTTATCTAGATTTTGCCTAATCTAGCTTCAAAAATTGACTTATAGATGTTTGAATATAATCGCACAAACAAAAGATAAAGGATTTTGTCATTTCTTATTAGGCTAAAAAAACAGATAAGCAATAGCTTGAAAACACATCGTGCGAAAAACGAAGTTCCAGATACCGGAGGAAAGGTTCTGAAATTTCTACTCTGAATTTTTTATAAAAGAGATAATTTTCTTATATATCTAAAACAAAATTTCAATATTTGAGCAGAAGATTGGAAGGGAACAATTTGAAATGAACAAATTGGAAACATATTTTGATTTTTGTGATAAATTTTTTTGAAGATAATTTTTTCTTTACGCAACACAGTTCATTTTGATATAACAATAACCTCTTTTTCTCTTTCGGCTGTTGCGTGCTGCAGCACACAAATCTTCAGGCAAGCAAACACAAACATACAAAAAAGCAAACACACTACACACATACAATTATTCTCCTAGAAACACGCGTGCATACACACATACAATCACAAACGTAGGCAAAGTATTGATATGAAAAAAAAGGTATGATAAGTTAGACACCACGTACGTTAATCAAATTATGCTTGACAGTCTACTTCTCTGCCTATTACAAAGATCTCCCTGTGCTAATTAACAGCTTTAGCTGCAATGTATCATGAAAAAATCTAAGAAACTTTATAAACAGGTAGATTATTTGATAGAAATTGTCAAAAATTTACAGCTCAATGTCCCATTAACTTGCACGAGTGCTACTGCAAGTCTAGTTTAACTAATTATGACGAAATGATTGAAGAAATCCGATATTCGTCAAAAATTACGTTGCAGTTGGCGATTCAAATCAGAGTTTCGAAAACGCCCTAGACCAGGCACAAAGTTTATCTAACAAGACATTGGAAATTCAAAAATTTTAGATAAATCAAAAGCAAACGTGGAGAGTATTTTTTGAGGAGATAAATAAGTATATTCGAGGCTAGAACAGACTAGACGGAAGGATCTTTTGTAAGAAACTGGCACCTTCTGGAGGAAAAATGGATATTTTGAAACTTCTGGAAGAAAATTGATTATTTTTCAAGATGCTCCCGAAATGTTATTTTCTGACATAGAAACTTGGAAGCAAAAGATATTTGAAAAAAATGTTAGTTGCAATAATGCTTTCGTAACGTGAAAAAAAATTTGAATAAGGGAACTATGAATATAAAGAAAAATTTTGAAAAACGAAGATTGAGGAACTGTTTTCTCATTCCCCAGATTAATAAATTTTTGATGTTTATTTATTGGCTTCCTTATGTCGAGGCCAAAATATTCGAATATTCTTATTTTTGTTACGTGAAACCGTTTAAACGTTTGGCTGAAGATTGTAGTTTTCTTTATGAATGCGATGAACTTATTTTTTAAAGTAATATTTAATATTTTAGTTGTCGCTGTTCTGATTTATACAGTTCCGAATAGTTATGCAAAGTAAAAATATAAACGAATTTATACATGAAACAAACCACAGAAGAACCTTAAAACTATTGTTCCTCTGTATTCCGCAAAAAAATATTGTAGTTGAGGAAGATTTCCTGAGACCTACTATGGCCTAAATATAGTCCTATACAGGTGTAAGATTTTGTAAAAAGTAATTGGATTATCTTCGAATTTCAATAAAAATCTGTCTTATCTAGATTTTGCCTAATCTAGCTTCAAAAATTGACTTATAGATGTTTGAATATAATCGCACAAACAAAAGATAAAGGATTTTGTCATTTCTTATTAGGCTAAAAAAACAGATAAGCAATAGCTTGAAAACACATCGTGCGAAAAACGAAGTTCCAGATACCGGAGGAAAGGTTCTGAAATTTCTACTCTGAATTTTTTATAAAAGAGATAATTTTCTTATATATCTAAAACAAAATTTCAATATTTGAGCAGAAGATTGGAAGGGAACAATTTGAAATGAACAAATTGGAAACATATTTTGATTTTTGTGATAAATTTTTTTGAAGATAATTTTTTCTTTACGCAACACAGTTCATTTTGATATAACAATAACCTCTTTTTCTCTTTCGGCTGTTGCGTGCTGCAGCACACAAATCTTCAGGCAAGCACACACAAACATACAAAAAAGCAAACACACTACACACATACAATTATTCTCCTAGAAACACGCGTGCATACACACATACAATCACAAACGTAGGCAAAGTATTGATATGAAAAAAAAGGTATGATAAGTTAGACACTGCGTACGTTAATCAAATTATGCTTGACAGTCTACTTCTCTGCCTATTACAAAGATCTCCCTGTGCTAATTAACAGCTTTAGCTGCAATGTATCATGCAAAAATCTAAGAACTTTATGAACAGGTAGCTTAATTGATGATTTACAGCTCAATGTCCCATTAACTTGCAGGAGTGATACTGCAAGTATGGTTTAGACGAAGCCATCGAGCCATCTGGAGGAAAAATGGATATTTTGATACTTCTGTATCAAAATTGATTATTTTTCAAGATGCTCCCGAAATGTTATTTTTTGACAAAAACTGTCAAGAAGACGGAAACTTGGAAGCAAAAGATATTTGAAAAAAATATTTGTTGCAAAAATTATTTTGTAACGTGAAAAAAAACTTGAATAAGGGAATTATTAATATAAAGAAAAATTTTGAAAAACGGAGATTGAGGAACTGTTTTCTCATTCCCCAGAATAATAAATTTTTGATGTTTATTTATTGGCTTCCTTATGTCGAGGCAAAAATATTTGTAAATTCATATTTTTGTAACGTGAAACCGTTAAAACGTTTGGCTGAAGATTGCAGTTTTCTTTATGAATGCGATGAATTTTTTTTAAAGTAATACTTAATATTTTAGTTGTCGCTGTTCTGATTTATACAGTTCCGAATAGTTATGCAAAGTAAAAATATAAACGAATTTATACATGAAACAAACCACAGAGGAACCTTAAAACTATTGTTCCTCTGTATTCCGCGAAAAAATGTTGTAGTTGAGAAAATTTTACTGAGACCTACTATGGCCTAAATATAGTCCTATACAGGTGCAAGATTTTGTAACAAGCAATTGGTTATCTTCGAATTTCAACAGAAATCTGTCTTATCCAGATTTTGCCTAATATAGCTTGAAAAATTGACTTATAGATGTTTGAATATAATCGCACAAACAAAAGATAAAGGATTTTGTCATTTCTTATTAAGCTATAAGAACAAATAAGCCATAGCTTGAAAACACATTGTGCGAAAAACAAAGTTCCAGTTATCGGAGGAAAGGTTCTGAAATTTCTACCGTGAATTTTTTGTAAAAGAGATAATTTTTTTATATATCTAAAAAAATTTCATTATTTGAGCATAAGATTGGAAGGGAACAATTTGAAATGAACAAATTGGAAACATATTTTGATTTTTTGTGATAAATTTTTTTGAAGATAATACTTTTTCTTTACGCAACACAGTTCATTTTGATATAACAATAACTTCTTTTTCTCTTTCGGCTGTTGCGTGCTGCCCCACGCACATCTTCAGGCAAGCACACACAGACATACAAAAAAGCAAGCAAACTCACTACACACATACTATTATTCTCCTAGAAACACGCGTGCATACACATAAACAATCACAAACGTAGGCAAAGTATTGATAGGAAAAAAAGTATGATAAGTTAGACACCACGTATGTTAATCGAATTGTGCATGACAGTCTATTCTCTGCCTATTACAAAGATCTCCTTGTGCTAACTAACAGCTTTAGTTGCAATGTATCATGCAAAAATCTAAGAACTTTATAAACAGGTAGCTTATTTGATAGAAAATGTCAAAGATTTACAGCTCAATGTCCCATTAAGATGCTCCCAAAATGCTATTTTCTGACATAAACTGTCAAGAAGATAGAAACTTGGAAACAAAAGATATTTGGAAAAAATTTTAGTTGCAAAAATGCTTTCGTAACGTGAAAAAAACTTGAATAAGGGAATTATGAATATCAAGAAGAATTTTGCAAAACGAAGATTTAGGAACTGTTTTCTCATTTCCCAGATTTAAAAAATTTTGATGTTTATTTATTGGCTTCCTTATGTCGAGGCCAAAATATTTGTATATTCATATTTTTGTAACGTGAAACCGTTCAAACGTTTGGCTGGAGATTGCAGTTTTCGTTATGAATGTGATGAATTTATTTTTGAAGTAATGTTGATTATTTTAGTTGTCGCTGTTCTGCTTTATACATTTCCGAATAGTTATGCAAAGTAAAAAAATAAACAAATTTATACATGAAACAAACCACAGAGGAACCTTAAAACTATTGTTCCTCTGTATTCCGCGAAAAAATATTGTAGTTGAGAAAGATTTACTAAGACCTACTATGGCCGAAATATAGTCCTATACAGGTGAAAGATTTTGTAACAAGCTATTGGATTATCTTCGAATTTCAATAAAAATCTGTCTTATCTAGATTTTATCTAATCTAGCTTCAAAAATTGACTTATAGATGTTTGAATATAATCGTACAAACAAAAGATAAAGGATTTTGTCATTTCTTATTAGGCTAAAAAAACAGATAAGCAAGAGCTTGAAAACACATCGTGCGAAAAACAGAGTTCCAGATATCGGAGGAAAGGTTCTGAAATTTCTACTCTGAATTTTTTATAAAAAAGATAATTTTCTTATATATCTAAAACAAAATTTCATTATTTGAGCAGAAGATTGGAAGGGAACAATTTGAAATGAACAAATTGGAAACATATTTTGATTTTTTGTGATAAATTTTTTTGAAGATAACTTTTTTTTTACTCAAAACAGTCCATTTTGATATACTAAAAATCTCTTTTTCTTTTTCGGCTGTTGCGTGCTGCAGCACACAAATCTTCAGGCAAGCACACACAAACATACAAAAAAGCAAGCAAACTCACTACACACATACGATTATCCTCCTAGAAACACGCGTGCATACACACATACAATCGCAAACGTAGGCAAAGTACTCATATGGAAAAAAGGTATGATAAGTTAAACACCACGTACGCTAATCAAATTATGCATGACAGTCTACTTCTCTGCCTATTACAAAGATCTCCCTGTGCTAATTAACAGCTTTAGCTGCAATGTATCATGCAAAAACCTAAGAACTTTGTAAACAGGTAGCTTATTTGATACAAAATGTCAAAAATTTACAGCTCAATGTCCCATTAACTTGCAGGAGTGATACTGCAAGTATAGTTTAGACGAAGCGATCGAGCAAATCCAATATTCGGCAAAAATCAGGTTGCAGTTGGCGACTCAAATCAGAGTTTCGAAAACGCCCTAGTCCAGGCACAAAGCTTATCTTACAAAACATTGGAAGTTCAAAAGTTTTAGATAAATCAGAAGCAAACGTGGAGAGTATTTTTTGAGGAGATAAATAAGTATATTCGAGGCTAGCACAGACTAGACGGAAGGATATTTTGTAGGAAACTGGCACCTTCTGGAGGAAAAATGGATATTTTGAAACTTCTGGATCATAATTGATTATTTTTCAAGATGCTCCCGAAATGCTATTTTCTGACATAGAAACTTGGAAGCAAAAGATATTTGAAAAAAAATGTTAGTTGCAATAATGCTTTCGTAACGTGGAAAAAAAAACTTGAATAAGGGAACTATGAAAAAAAAAAAGAAACATTTTGAAAAAAGAAGAATGAGGAACTGTTTTCTCATTCCCCAGATTAACCCCAGATTAATAAATTTTTTATGTTTTTTATTGGCTTCCTTATGTCGAGACCAAAATATTTGTATATTCATATTTTTGTAACGTGAAACCGTTAAAACGTTTAGCTGAAGATTGCAGTTTTCTTTTTGAATGCGATGAATTTATTTTTTAAAGTAATATTTAATACTTTTGTTGTCGCTGTTCTAATTTATACAGTTCCGAATAGTTATGCAAAGTAAAAATATAAATAAATTTATACATGAAACAAATCACAGAGGAACCTTAAAAATATTGTTCCTCTGTATTCCGCGAAAAAATATTGTAGTTGAGAAAGTTTTACTGAGACCTACTATGGCCTAAATATAGTCCTATACAGGTGCAAGATTTTGTAACAAGCAATTGGTTATCTTCGAATTTCAATAGAAATCTGTCTTATCCAGATTTTGCCTAATATAGCTTGAAAAATTGACTTATAGATGTTTGAATATAATCGCACAAACAAAAGATAAAGGATTTTGTCATTTCTTTTTAGGCTAAAAAAAACAGATAAGCAATAGCTTGAAAACACATCGTTCGAAAAACAAAGTACCAGTTTTCAGAGGTGATACCTATCTTTAATGGGAATACCAGAAAAGACGGCGATAAAAATCAAAAAAGTACACATATTGATTACGATCAAAACTGACTTGTCAAATTTTTCAAAACAAATAATTACCAAATCAAAATGTCATCAGATAAAACCTATACAAAATAAAAATCAAGAATCGAATATTTTATGAAAACACATAGTACCAATAACAAGGACCAAATAAAGAAAGTATAACAGTTTTGAAGAGCAAAATTTAGTTCACTAGAAAATGGACGTGAAATTATATCTCTATTAGAAACTAAGCAACAAATTAACAGATTAAAAAATGGAAGTGCTCTAAAATTCATTGCCTTTTTAACTGATATATTTGACCGTTTATCTCGCAACGTCTAAGAAAAAACTAATTGAGCCTGTTGTTATTGATACCAAGTCGTTACAGGCAGAACTAACAAAATTCACAAACGATTTTACTAAACCACAGTTTTAAAGCAAGCACTTACAGCAAGCAAAATAATATTTAACTTGTGTGTCCATTGAACATCACAAAAAACGTTATTAATTGAATTTTTCATCAACATGCGATTTAACCCCAGAAACAATAAAGGACAGCAAAAATGAGCATTAGGCACACAAATCACAAAACTCTAAGTTTCTAAGTTCTTAGTACCAGAACCAAGAAGCCGGTTAAGAAAAACCAACACCATAATTAGTTTGCGTCTTAAATGGAAAAACACTGACCTAAATTTAGTCATAATAAGCTAAACGTTGACAGAAATGAGATATGACAAGATAAAACCAGCTCCTAAAACAATTTTCTTAAAATTATATTCAGTGCCATGAGAGACATCAGATAACAGCCGAACGCACTGTATAGGTTCACTTAAACTCCTGAAGAAGCCATATTGATTTTTCATCAGAGAGAAAAAGAACCAGACTGCAAAAAGTATAACAGATGAAGGCAAAACACGAGAATTCAGTTAAAATTTTCGTCAAAGCAATAAAATTCTTTTAGGTTTTCTCTGAAAACAAAAAATCCATTTTCGCCTCATTTCCTTGTATTTGAGAGCTGTCACTAATCTAGCCGTGAATTGATTATTTTGTCAGTAACTAACATTTAAAACCAATAAAGGCAAACATTCTGAAAACAAAGGCAGCGCCCAAACAAAAAAAAGCTTCTGATTGTAGAAAATCATGATGAAATCAAACCTATCCCTGATTTAGCTGCTCGTCCAAAAAACTACCAATCGTTCCAAAAGTGTGTGAGTTAGATCACTTGTTAAGTTAATTATTTCAAAAATCTATAAAACAGTGCTGCATTTTTACAATTTTTGAGATAAATTTGCGAAGATGGAAAAATTTTAATTCTAGAAGACTTTTATAGGGCGCGAAAAACAATTTTTGGAGTTTACGAAGATTTTGTCGACAGTTTCTAGGTCTCTACGTCTGACAAACGTACACAAAGTGGTTCAGAGGAAGCATTTTTTCTTCCACTTTGGATAAAAGAAATTGAATTTTGCCAAACAAAACTTCAATCAAACAATTCAGCAACGATCTTCTATCTTTAATGATAAGAAGAACACACTGTCAATAAAAAAATTGTATTATTTTTAGTTATATTAGCAAAGTTCAGCCAAATGTTAGTGAAAATTAAAGAAAATGCGAATAAAATTGTTCCATATCCACAAAACTTCAAACCTCGACAGCTCCCTGTAAAAACGGAAATTCATGGAATGGAAATCTTCATTATTCCATTTTCTAGGATGTACGTGGTTTTCTAATGAAACCACTCACAACTCTCTGCGATGAATATATTGATGGGCCAAAATTGAACAAAGAACCCATTTAATTATATAGTTCCTCCCTCCCCACTAAAGTGGGGCTCGGAACAAAAATTCGCTCGAACAAAAACATTTTGTAGTGTTTTTGTTCAAGTAAATAAAAATTTTCTCGAATTTCGTTTATTACAGGGAGTTGTCGATGTTTAAGGTTTTGTGAATATGCAACAGTTTTTTTTTCACATTTTCTGTAATTTTCGCTGAAGTTTGGCTCAACTTTGCTAATACAATTAAAAATATGTTAATATTTTTATTGACAGTGTTCTTGTTTTCATTAAAGATAGAACAGCGTTGCTGAATTGTTTAAATGAAGTTTTTTTGTAATTATTGTTTCCACTGCATAAACTGACGTTGTCACATTCATTGTTTGATGCAGTTTTCCACGATTTTTCCCTGATAAATGTTTTTTTCTGTCCATAATCTATCTTTCGTCTGGAGATCGAACTGGGGGAAGACAGTGCTCGACCATGCAGTGTTATGGTAAGATAGAGCTGAAATCAAATAATCTACGGAAAGACTTCAGCTCATCTCTCGTTGTTAAGTGGATTCTAGCTGTACCCAATCTTCGCAAGCTTGAGTCTGGCTGGACACACAATTTCTATATGCCGGACTCTAGCACGCAAAGTATTTTTGATTGCACTTTGATTGAAATGGAATTGTGATACTCGACCTAATCTCAGCCCTCAATTTAAACTTGTATCTACTGTTACATACAGTTTGAAGCAGCATATTCATTCAATAGTTTTCATTGAGCAAGATGCAAAACGAGCTCTTTAATTTTAATTGATACATGATAAGAACTATGAAAACAGAAAGCTTGCACACCTTCAGCAATTTTCTGCTTACCGACAGCACATCCAAGAAACGTATAAAACTATAGAAAGTGTATCAAAAATGTTTCAGAATCCAATTTTTTGGTCGGGTTTGTGGGCAGGTCAGTAGTGGGCAGGGCATGATGGTGGTTGTTTGGGGAGGGCCTCGGTGGGGCATACGTTTGACAGGCCAGATCTTAGGTCAAAATTTATGTAAATTCATATTTTTGCAACATTAAACTGTTGAAACGTTTGGCTGCAGAATGCAGTCTTTTTATGAATGGGATGAATTTATTTTTTAAGTAATATTTAATATTTTAGTTGTCGCTGTTCTGATTTATATAGTTCCAATTAGTTATTGTCGTCTTCTGAATTTCAGCTAGGCTAAACAGTGAGGGGACTTTGTCGGCCAGAAGATCGATCAAATAAAGTAACCAAACATTTTAAATTGGTGAAGCAAGCGTAAATTTGTTACTCTGCTATTTCCCCTCTTCACTCTTGTATGCTGTTGCAAATAAGATTGCCTTGAAATAAGTCAATTCACAATGGGGCCCGTAATATCAATTCTAGTTATATGGATAACAAATGTAAGACAACTACTAGCACATCAATGGAATGGACAAACACAAAGACAATTTATAATAGTAATTAAAATAATAATAACAATATCGGTGGTTCACTTCGCAAATGAATTAAATCAAAAACCGCTCACAGTATCCCAACTGGTCTTGCAATTACAAATCTTTCAAAGTTTAGTCCCACTAAACCAACTACTTTCTCTCGCTTGATCGAAACCAAACTTCTGAAGTTCCCACAAAATCTGCCTCTCTCTCTCTCTGCCAAAATTTCTCTGTGTCACTTCAATTTATACTCAATCAATACGCTCTTATCTTAAGCAAACAAACCTTAATCTCTTAAGTAAACATTGCAACTTACACTTGCAATCTGTCACATTCCGTAAGCTTACATTCCGTAGGCTTCCGTAGGCTTCCGTAGGCTTACACTTGCAAACACTTTTCACATTTTCAAATTTTTACATATTCTACCTAACTCATCAACATTGATTTTTGATCAAACTCTATAGCCTCTGACATACATCTTCCCCAGGAAACCATAAAATCACTAAAGTAAAAAAATCTACAAATATAGATCTAACAGAGCTACACATTTCCCTAAATCATCCTATTTTTTGAGAAAAAAAAATTTTTCCTTACGGCTATAGTGCTTGATCAACTTGTCTCGATAAAACAGATTTATTCAATGTAGGCAAAAATTGGGTTAAAAAAGCTTTAATAACTTAGCTGTCAACGTCCCTAGCATCATACACTCGTGCACCTGTACATGAAAATCTTCTTCCTCTGATGTTTGAATGGATGTCCACCTCTCTTTCCACTGTAGATGCCATTTCTACTGTAATCCTGCCATAACTGCTGTCTTGATTTTTCCAAAGGACTCCATCTCTCTTTCCGGCTCAACGATCGGATCTCCAGCAACAGCTTTGCAGTCTCCGGAAAACGCAATGCAGTCCTTCTCCACTTTCTGCTCAACTTTCGTCGAAAACCCACTAGATTCCTCCCTCCTAGGCTGTTGATCATCATGAACCCAACTGTGCAACACTTTAGCCATTGGTTTCCGGTCAGATTTCCCTATTCTGTAAATTCCAGCACTGTCCCCTTGATGCTCATCCGTTGGTTCGACCGAAACACTACCATTAGGCTGACTTTCATTCAATTGCGATTGCACCCATTTCTCAAGCTCTTTTCCCAACTGTGCAAAATTACTTCTGCACCCTGCTGCCTTATCGTTTTGACCTATCTGTGTTTCAGACTCCAACTGCCGATCAATTCCTCCTGAACTGGTCCAATTCTCCAAAGTGTCCACAGTGCACTCAGTTGTACACATTTGTGTCCCATCAGCCACGTTTGTCGCATTACAGAACTTCTGGTATGACCCTCCTGTCTTTAACTCCATCAAGGCCCTGGCTCCCAACATAACGTTTCTGCTAGCTTTGACACCACCCCCACATTTTCTCGCTATTGCAGTTACATTTTCGCATGCTACTGAGTCCAACCTCCCAGCAAAACTTGTCTCACTTCTCGCATCGTTGTCATCAAAGTCCTCTACATTCGAACAATCTGTATCCGAAATATCCTCAAATAAATAGTCATCATCCGATTGTTCATCGCTTAGCGCCTCAGACTCTGCTGACAGTACATAATCTTTTTCCATAGCATGATGCTCATCTGGTCCACAAGACTCAACTCTCCGCTCAATGACTTTTTCTTCTGTCGGAAGTTCTCTGAAGCCACTGTTTTCATTTTCGCTTAGCGCTGCTCTATAAATTTTCTGATTTATTTGAACGCAAATTTCCTCCGTAAACTCCACCTCAGTTCCAGTTTGCACTTCATTGCCGTAACCTGGAATTCTTATTCTACTACCACTCTCAGCAATTGTATCTCGCACTTCTCCAAACAGATATTTACCTAAAGCTCCTTTTCTTGATACACCACAGCTAGGTCCAATGCCAAACAATTCAGAACTTTTGCCGGGTTGCCGAAATGCATCTGTTGAAGAAGTGTCAAATTCTCTCTTTGTAGCAATTACGTGCCTCTGAGAACACTGCGGTCGCGTTCTCTGATCCATAGTATCACTGGTTTCAATTAATTTCGCTCTACTTCCCGCTTTCCCTCTAACAAACAAGTTGGAGCTTCTCTCATAAAATAGTGGATTGTCAGACAATCGTATGTCAAACTGATACAACGACTCTGTCAGTGTCCATGCTTGTTTCCCTGGAGTCGACCGCCAATAACCTCTTGGTAAATCACTTATTGCATTCAAGGCCCACTCACAGAATTTTGTAGGCAACCACTTCATCATCTCTTGTTCTGTCCATCCCAGCTTCAAGCCAGTGCTCAAATAATGTTCACGCCAAACTTCCTAAACTTCGTAGCCTGGTGAAGGAAAACGCTTCACCAATTGATAACCAAACATAATCAAACTATTGGTAACCCAAACCGCAAATGTAACTCAACTTTCGGTGTGCTCTCAGCAGTTTCACCGACGAAAAATATCGCACGCTCTCCAAATTATCAGAAAGAAACTTACAGCAAAAAGTAACAAAGAAACGAAGCCCACCCAGGAGCGCCGCTGTCGTCTTCTGAATTTCTGCTAGGCTCAACAGTGAGGGGACTCTGTCGCCCAGAAGATCGATCAAATAAAATAACCAAACATTTTAAATTGGTGAAGCAAGCGTAAATTTGTTACTCTGCTATTTCCCCTCTTCACTCTTGTATGCTGTTGCAAATAAGATTGCCTTGAAATAAGTCAATTCACGATGGGGCTCGTAATATCAATTCTAGTTATATGGATAACAAATGTAAGACAACTACTAGCACATCAATGGAATGGACAAACACAAAGACAATTTATAATAGTAATTAAAATAATAATAACAATATCGGTGGTTCACTTCGCAAATGAATTAAATCAAAAACCGCTCACAGTATCCCAACTGGTCTTGCAATTACAAATCTTTCAAAGTTTAGTCCCACTAAACCAACTACTTTCTCTCGCTTGATCGAAACCAAACTTCTGAGGTTCCCACAAAATCTGCCTCTCTCTCTCTCTCTGCCAAAATTTCTCTGTGTCACTTCAATTTATACTCAATCAATACGCTCTTATCTTAAGCAAACAAACCTTAATCTCTTAAGTAAACATTGCAACTTACACTTGCAATCTGTCACATTCCGTAAGCTTACATTCCTTAGGCTTCCGTAGGCTTCCGTAGGCTTACACTTGCAAACACTTTTCACATTTTCAAATTTTTACATATTCTACCTAACTCATCAACATTGATTTTTGATCAAACTCTATAGCCTCTGACATACATCTTCCCCAGGAAACCATAAAATCACTAAAGTAAAAAAATCTACAAACATAGATCTAACAGAGCTACACATTTCCCTAAATCATCCTATTTTTTGAGAAAAAAAAATTTTTCCTTACGGCTATAGTGCTTGATCAACTTGTCTCGATAAAACAGATTTATTCAATGTAGGCAAAAATTGGGTAAAAAAAGCTTTAATAACTTAGCTGTCAACGTCCCTAGCATCATACACTCGTGCACCTGTACATGAAAATCTTCTTCCTCTGATGTTTGAATGGATGTCCACCTCTCTTTCCACTGTAGATGCCATTTCTACTGTAATCCTGCCATAACTGCTGTCTTGATTTTTCCAAAGGACTCCATCTCTCTTTCCGGTTCAACGATCGGATCTCCAGCAACAGCTTTGCAGTCTCCGGAAAACGCAATGCAGTCCTTCTCCACTTTCTGCTCAACTTTCGTCGAAAACCCACTAGATTCCTCCCTCCTAGGCTGTTGATCATCATGAACCCAACTGTGCAACACTTTAGCCATTGGTTTCCGGTCAGATTTCCCTATTCTGTAAATTCCAGCACTGTCCCCTTGATGCTCATCCGTTGGTTCGACCGAAACACTACCATTAGGCTGACTTTCATTCAATTGCGATTGCACCCGTTTCTCAAGCTCTTTTCCCAACTGTGCAAAATTACTTCTGTACCCTGCTGCCTTATCGTTTTGACCTATCTGTGTTTCAGACTCCAACTGCCGATCAATTCCTCCTGAACTGGTCCAATTCTCCAAAGTGTCCACAGTGCACTCAGTTGTACACATTTGTGTCTCATCAGCCACGTTTGTCGCATTACAGAACTTCTGGTATGACCCTCCTGTCTTTAACTCCATCAAGGCCCTGGCTCCCAACATAACGTTTCTGCTAGCTTTGACACCACCCCCACATTTTCTCGCCATTGCAGTTACATTTTCGCATGCTACTGAGTCCAACCTCCCAGCAAAACTTGTCTCACTTCTCGCATCGTTGTCATCAAAGTCCTCTACATTCGAACAATCTGTATCCGAAATATCCTCAAATAAATAGTCCTCATCCGATTGTTCATCGCTTAGCGCCTCAGACTCTGCTGACAGTACATAATCTTTTTCCATAGCATGATGCTCATCTGGTCCACAAGACTCAACTCTCCGCTCAATGATTTTTTCTTCTGTCGGAAGTTCTCTGAAGCCACTGTTTTCATTTTCGCTTAGCGCTGCTCTATAAATTTTCTGATTTATTTGAACGCAAATTTCCTCCGTAAACTCCACCTCAGTTCCAGTTTGCACTTCATTGCCGTAACCTGGAATTCTTATTCTACTACCACTCTCAGCAATTGTATCTCGCACTTCTCCAAACAGATATTTACCTAAAGCTCCTTTCTCTCTCTGCCAAAATTTCTCTGTGTCACTTCAATTTATACTCAACAAATACGCTCTTATCTTAAGCATGGATGTCCACCTCTCTTTCCACTGTAGATGCCATTTCTACTGTAATCCTGCCATAACTGCTGTCTTGATTTTTCCAAAGGACTCCATCTCTCTTTCCGGCTCAACGATCGGATCTCCAGCAACAGCTTTGCAGTCTCCGGAAAACGCAATGCAGTCCTTCTCCACTTTCTGCTAAACTTTCGTCGAAAACCCACTAGATTCCTCCCTCCTAGGCTGTTGATCATCATGAACCCAACTGTGCAACACTTTAGCCATTGGTTTCCGGTCAGATTTCCCTATTCTGTAAATTCCAGCACTGTCCCCTTGATGCTCATCCGTTGGTTCGACCGAAACACTACCATTAGGCTGACTTTCATTCAATTGCGATTGCACCCATTTCTCAAGCTCTTTTCCCAACTGTGCAAAATTACTTCTGCACCCTGCTGCCTTATCGTTTTGACCTATCTGTGTTTCAGACTCCAACTGCCGATCAATTCCTCCTGAACTGGTCCAATTCTCCAAAGTGTCCACAGTGCACTCAGTTGTACACATTTGTGTCTCATCAGCCACGTTTGTCGCATTACAGAACTTCTGGTATGACCCTCCTGTCTTTAACTCCATCAAGGCCCTGGCTCCCAACATAACGTTTCTGCTAGCTTTGACACCACCCCCACATTTTCTCGCTATTGCAGTTACATTTTCGCATGCTACTGAGTCCAACCTCCCAGCAAAACTTGTCTCACTTCTCGCATCGTTGTCATCAACGTCCTCTACATTCGAACAATCTGTATCCGAAATATCCTCAAATAAATAGTCCTCATCCGATTGTTCATCGCTTAGCGCCTCAGACTCTGCTGACAGTACATAATCTTTTTCCATAGCATGATGCTCATCTGGTCCACAAGACTCAACTCTCCGCTCAATGACTTTTTCTTCTGTCGGAAGTTCTCTGAAGCCACTGTTTTCATTTTCGCTTAGCGCTGCTCTATAAATTTTCTGATTTATTTGAACGCAAATTTCCTCCGTAAACTCCACCTCAGTTCCAGTTTGCACTTCATTGCCGTAACCTGGAATTCTTATTCTACTACCACTCTCAGCAATTGTATCTCGCACTTCTCCAAACAGATACTTACCTAAAGCTCCTTTCTCTCTCTGCCAAAATTTCTCTGTGCCACTTCAATTTATACTCAACAAATACACACTTATCTTAAGCAAACAAAACTTAATCTCTTAAGTAAACATTGCAACTTACAGTTGCAATCTGTCACATTCCGTAGGAGGGCTTTGTTTGCTATGCAAACAACCAATATCAAATTATGCTCTGTCATTCAGCTGCTACCAACCGTTGTTTAACTGTTTAACTTTCTCCTTATCTTAAGTAAACGATCTTTGGACTCTTATGTAAACAAATACACTACACCTTATCTCATATATGCACTTGACATGTCAATCAGTGTTTGCTTAGTATACATTGAACTTTGCTCTGAAAAGATCTTATACCTCTATTTCCGCTATAAAATTAATTAGCTGCAATCAATCCCTGTCAAAAATCATGTGATGAATAAATAACTAAACTTAACCCCGAAGCTAAGAGCAATCGCCATTTCCAATCTTAAAACCATTTCAAGGTCATTCGGCCGCTCAAAAAGGCCAATTTCCGGTTTTGGGCACTCGGGTTATCCCGCAGCACCAACTTCCGGTCGGAATCTGGGATTGAAAATATCACCAATCGAAAGCCCTTGAAAAGCTACAGTAACTCTCCAAAAATCATAGGGCTACTACCAATACTCCACGAGCAATTCAAATTTTACGTTCCGCCGCACGGGCGTGCGCTAGTTCCGTGCAGGTTGGTGTGGGGTTAGATTTGACATTGAAAACGGATTCCTCGTACCCAAATTAGTCTATACCCCAATTTTCAGGCCAACCCGACGCCAACTTTTCGAAAAAATACTATTTCAATTTAGGTGCTAACTACGTTCCTGTGATAATTACCAATATACTCAAAAATCGCCATTTTACATCCTAATCCCTTCCCAAGATCATGCAAAAACATTAATGTATACCTGTATTAAAATAAGACTGATTAATCGCCTTACTGACTCAAACATTCATGTTTCGCAGTAAAATACCTAAAAACCTTCAAATCACACTATTTCCTGTGTTAATAGCTAGAGATTGGGTGGCCGGATTCGCCTGAAAATTATTTTTGCAATAGAGGACCACTAGGGGTATTTCCCCATCATTGACCAGTTATCAGCCAATAACTCCTTCCCATCCCGGGGGGGGGGGGTCGGACAACTTTTTATCGGTAGGGTATTTGGAAAACTGATAAATTGCCTTTCCTTATTTCAAAATTCCAAAAAATTTCTCTCACAACCTTCTAAACCTTTCCATAATTACCCAATAAATTACTGCACAAGTACATCCTATTACGACTGGTTTATACCGTTATTTCATCCGTGGTTCACTTCCCAAATGAACTAAATGAAAACCGCTCACAGTATCCCAGCTGGTCTTACAATTACAAATCTTTCAAAGTTTAGTCCCACTAAACCAACTACTTTCTCTCGCTTGATTGAAACCAAACCTCTGAAGTTCCCACAAAATCTCCAAAATCGGCCTCTCTCTCTCTCTCTGCCAAAATTTCTCTGTGTCACTTCAACATATACTCAACCAATACGCTCCTATCTTAAGCAAACAATCCTTAATCTCTTAAGTAAACATTGCAACTTACACTTGCAATCTGTCACATTCCGTAGGATGGCTTTGTTTGCTATGCAAACAACCAATATCAAATTATGCTCTGTCATTCAACTGCTACCAACCATTGTTCAACTTTCTCCTTATCTTAAGTAAACGACCTTTGGACTCTTATGTAAACAAATACACTACACTTTATCTCATATATGCACTTGACATGTCAATCAGTGTTTGCTTAGTAAACATTGAACTTTGCTCTGAAAAGATCTTATACCTCTATTTCCGCTATAAAATTAATTAGCTGCAATCAATCCCTGTCAAAAATCATGTGATGAATAAATAACTAAACTCAACCCCGAAGCTAAGAGCAATCGCCATTTCCAATCTTAAAACCATTTCAAGGTCATTCGGCCGCTCAAAAAGAACAATTTCCGGTTTTGGGCACTCGGGTTATCCCGCAGCACCAACTTCCGGTCGGAATCTGGGATTGAAAATATCACCAATCGAAAGCCCTTGAAAAGCTACAGTAACTCTCCAAAAATCATAGGGCTACTACCAATACTCCACGAGCAATTCAAATTTTACGTTCCGCAGCACGGGCGTGCGCTAGTTCCGTGCAGGTTGGCGTGGGGTTAGATTTGACATTGAAAGCGGATTCCTCGTACCCAAATTAGTCTATACCCCAATTTTCAGGCCAACCCGACGCCAACTTTTCGAAAAAATACTATTTCAATTTAGGTGCTAACTACGTTCCTGTGATAATTACCAATATACTCAAAAATCGCCATTTTACATCCCAATCCCTTCCCAAGATCATGCAGAAACATTAATGTATACGTGTATTACAATAAGACTGATTAATCGCCTTATTTCTGACTCAAACATTCATGTTTCACAGTAAAATACCTAAAAATCTTCAAATCACACTATTTCCGGTGTTAATAGCTAGAGATTGGGTGGCCGGATTCGCCTGAAAATTTTTTTTGCAATAGAGGACCACTAGGGATACCTCTCCATCATTGACCAGTTATCAGCCAATAACTCCTTTCCATCCCGTGGGGGGGGGACAACTTTTTATCGGTAGGGTATTTGGAAAACTGATAAATTGCCTTTCCTTATTTGAAAATTCCAAAAAACTTCTCCCACAACCTTCTAAACCTTTCCCATAATCACCCAATACATTACTGCACAAGTACATCCTATTACGACTGGTTTATACCGTTATTTCATCCTTAAACTATCAAATTTAAACTGCAAAATATCAAAAACCGTCTAATAACACCATTTCTTGTGCCAAAAACTCAGATCAAAAATGTATATACGTCTGCGTATCCCTTTTATATATCAACAATCATAAGGGGAATATCCCCACAAAATTTCAGATTCCAATGACGAGTATAAATTAGAGTTGAGGTGTACCAGGTTTTGGGTTGCCAATTATTTTGCAATTTCGAAATCACACTTCTAGTTACTTCAAATTGAAATTCCAATTTTGCTCAAAGTATCTAGTTCACTTCAAATGTTCGCTCTCTAATTTTCTTCTAAATTTAAATCTCTCATTTCGACTGTGGCCCGATGCACAGATACAACTTTGCTAAGCAAATGAAATATATCGACAGCTCAATATGCTTTTGTTCATTAGTTTGTTTGTTTAAGATATCTCACTCAACTCCCCTCTCTGGCGCCTTCGAAACAATTACCCATTCAATTACAAAAAGCTAAACTCAAATACCTAACTTTACTTATTTAACTTGACTTAAAACATCTAACCTAATCTCCCTCTGACATGTCATTTTAACGAAAATAAATTTAAAATAACCAATTTAAAATAGACAAAGGTTTTAAATTGGTGAAGCAAGCGTTAATTTGTTACTCTGCTATTTCCCCTCTTCCACTCTTGTATGCTGTTGCAAATTAGATTGCCTTGAAATAAGTCAATTCACAATGGGGCTCGTAATATCAATTCTAGTTATATGGATAACAAATGTAAGACAACTACTAGCACATCAATGGAATGGACCAACACAAAGACAATTGATAATAGTAATTAAAATAATAATAACAATATCGGTGGTTCACTTCCCAAATGAACTAAATCAAAAACCGCTCACAGTATCCCAACTGGTCTTGCAATTACAAATCTATCAAAGTTTAGTCCAACTAAACCAACTACTTTCTCTCGCTTGATCGAAACCAAACTTCTGAAGTTCCCACAAAATCTCCAAAATCTGCCTCTCTCTCTCTCTCTCTGCCAAAATTTCTCTGTGTCTCTTCAGTTTGTACTCAACAAATACGCTCTTATCTTAAGCAAACAAAACTTAATCTCTTAAGTAAACATTGCAACTTACAGTTGCAATCTGTCACATTCCGTAGGAGGGCTTTGTTTGCTATGCAAACAACCAATATCAAATTATGCTCTGTCATTCAGCTGCTACCAACCATTGTTTAACTGTTTAACTTTCTCCTTATCTTAAGTAAACGACCTTTGGACTCTCATGTAAACAATTACACTACACTTTATCTCATATATGCACTTGACATGTCAATCAGTGTTTGCTTAGTAAACATTGAACTTTGCTCTGAAAAGATCTTATACCTCTATTTCCGCTATAAAATTAATTAGCTGCAATCAATCCCTGTCAAAAATCATGTGATGAATAAATAACTAAACTTAACCCCGAAGCTAAGAGCAATCGCCATTTCCAATCTTAAAACCATTTCAAGGTCATTCGGCCGCTCAAAAAGGCCAATTTCCGGTTTTGGGCACTCGGGTTATCCCGCAGCACCAACTTCCGGTCGGAATCTGGGATTGAAAATATCACCAATCGAAAGCCCTTGAAAAGCTACAGTAACTCTCCAAAAATCATAGGGCTACTACCAATACTCCACGAGCAATTCAAATTTTACGTTCCGCAGCACGGGCGTGCGCTACTTCCGTGCAGGTTGGTGTGGGGTTAGATTTGACATTGAAAACGGATTCCTCGTACCCAAATTAGTCTATACCCCAATTTTCAGGCCAACCCGACGCCAACTTTTCGAAAAAATACTATTTCAATTTAGGTGCTAACTACGTTCCTGTGATAATTACCAATATACTCAAAAATCGCCATTTTACATCCTAATCCCTTCCCAAGATCATGCAAAAACATTAATGTATACCTGTATTAAAATAAGACTGATTAATCGCCTTATTTCTGAGTCAAACATTCATGTTTCACAGTAAAATACCTAAAAACCTTCAAATCACACTATTTCCGGTGTTTATAGCTAGAGATGTGTTGGGTGGCCGGATTCGCCTGAAAATTATTTTTGCAATAGAGGACCACTAGGGGTACCTCCCCATCATTGACCAGTTATCAGCCAATAACTCCTTCCCATCCCGGGGGGGGGGGGGGTCGGACAACTTTTTATCGGTAGGGTATTTGGAAAACTGATAAATTGCCTTTCCTCATTTCAAAATTCCAAAAAATTTCTCCCACAACCTTCTAAATCTTTCCATAATCACCCAATACATTACTGCACAAGTACATCCTATTACGACTGGTTTATACCGTTATTTCATCCGTGGTTCACTTCCTGGTCCAATTCTCCAAAGTGTCCACAGTGCACTCAGTTGTACACATTTGTGTCTCATCAGCCACGTTTGTCGCATTACAGAACTTCTGGTATGACCCTCCTGTCTTTAACTCCATCAAGGCCCTGGCTCCCAACATAACGTTTCTGCTAGCTTTGACACCACCCCCACATTTTCTCGCTATTGCAGTTACATTTTCGCATGCTACTGAGTCCAACCTCCCAGCAAAACTTGTCTCACTTCTCGCATCGTTGTCATCAAAGTCCTCTACATTCGAACAATCTGTATCCAAAATATCCTCAAATAAATAGTCATCATCCGATTGTTCATCGCTTAGCGCCTCAGACTCTGCTGACAGTACATAATCTTTTTCCATAGCATGACGCTCATCTGGTCCACAAGACTCAACTCTCCGCTCAATGACTTTTTCTTCTGTCGGAAGTTCTCTGAAGCCACTGTTTTCATTTTCGCTTAGCGCTGCTCTATAAATTTTCTGATTTATTTGAACGCAAATTTCCTCCGTAAACTCCACCTCAGTTCCAGTTTGCACTTCATTGCCGTAACCTGGAATTCTTATTCTACTACCACTCTCAGCAATTGTATCTCGCACTTCTCCAAACAGATATTTACCTAAAGCTCCTTTCTCTCTCTGCCAAAATTTCTCTGTGTCACTTCAATTTATACTCAACAAATACGCTCTTATCTTAAGCAAACAAAACTTAATCTCTTAAGTAAACATTGCAACTTACAGTTGCAATCTGTCACATTCCGTAGGATGGTTTTGTTTGCTATGCAAACAACCAATATCAAATTATGCTCTGTCATTCAACTGCTACCAACCATTGTTCAACTTTCTCCTTATCTTAGGTAAACGACCTTTGGACTCTTATGTAAACAAATACACTACACTTTATCTCATATAAGCACTTGACATGTCACACAGTGTTTGCTTAGTAAACATTAAACTTTGCTCTGAAAAGATCTTATACCTCTATTTCCGCTATAAAATTAATTAGCTGCAATCAATCCCTGTCAAAAATCATGTGATGAATAAATAATTAAACTCAACCCCGAAGCTACGAGCGATCGCCATTTTCAATCTTAAAACCATTTCAAGGTCATTCGGCCGCTCAAAAAGGCCAATTTCCGGTTTTGGGCACTCGGGTTATCCCGCAGCACCAACTTCCGGTCGGAATCTGGGATTGAAAATATCACCAATCGAAAGCCCTTGAAAAGCTACAGTAACCCTCCAAAAATCATAGGGCTACTACCAATACTCCACGAGCAATTCAAATTTTACGTTCCGCAGCACGGGCGTGCGCTACTTCCGTGCAGGTTGGTGTGGGGTTAGATTTGACATTGAAAACGGATTCCTCGTACCCAAATTAGTCTATACCCCAATTTTCAGGCCAACCCGACGCCAACTTTTCGAAAAAATACTATTTCAATTTAGGTGCTAACTACGTTCCTGTGATAATTACCAATATACTCAAAAATCGCCATTTTACATCCTAATCCCTTCCCAAGATCATGCGAAAACATTAATGTATACGTGTATTACAATAAGACTGATTAATCGCCTTATTTCTGACTCAAACATTCATGTTTCACAGTAAAATACCTAAAAATATTCAAATCACACTATTTCCGGTGTTAATAGCTAGAGATTGGGTGGCCGGATTCGCCTGAAAATTATTTTTGCAATAGAGGACCACTAGGGGTACCTCCCCATCATTGACCAGTTATCAGCCAATAACTCCTTTCCATCCCGTGGGGGGGACAACTTTTTATCGGTAGGGTATTTGGAAAACTGATAAATTGCCTTTCCTTATTTGAAAATTCCAAAAAACTTCTCCCACAACCTTCTAAACCTTTCCCATAATCACCCAATACTTTACTGCACAAGTACATCCTATTACGACTGGTTTATACCGTTATTTCGTCCTTAAACTATCAAATTTAAACTGCAAAATATCAAAAACCGTCCAATAACACCATTTCTTGTGCCAAAAACTCAGATCAAAAATGTATATACGTCTGCGTATCCCTTTTATATATGAACAATCATAAGGGGAATATCCCCACAAAATTTCAGGTTCCAATGACGAGTATAACTTAGAGTTGAGGTGTACCAGGTTTTGGGTTGCCAATTATTTTGCAATTTCGAAATCACACTTCTAGTTACTTCAAATTGAAATTCCAATTTTGCTCAAAGTATCTAGTTCACTTCAAATGTTCGCTCTCTAATTTTCTTCTAAATTTAAATCTCTCATTTCGACTTTGGCCCGATGCACAGATACAACTTTGCTAAGTAAATGAAATATATCGACAGCTCAATATGCTTTTGTTCATTAGTTTGTTTGTTTAAGATATCTCACTCAACTCCCCTCTCTGGCGCCTTCGAAACAATTACCCATTCAATTACAAAAAGCTAAACTCAAATACCTAACTTTACTTATTTAACTTGACTTAAAACATCTAACCTAATCTCCCTCTGACATGTCATTTTAACGGAAATAAATTTAAATTAACCAATTTAAAATAGACAAAGGTTTTAAATTGGTGAAGCAAGCGTTAATATGTTACTCTGCTATTTCCCCTCTTCCACTCTTGTATGCTGTTGCAAATTAGATTGCCTTGAAATAAGTCAATTCACAATGGGGCTCGTAATATCAATTCTAGTTATATGGATAACAAATGTAAGACAACTACTAGCACATCAATGGAATGGACCAACTCAAAGACAATTGATAATAGTAATTAAAATAATAATAACAATATCGGTGGTTCACTTCCCAAATGAACTAAATCAAAAACCGCTCACAGTATCCCAACTGGTCTTGCAATTACAAATCTATCAAAGTTTAGTCCAACTAAACCAACTACTTTCTCTCGCTTGATCGAAACCAAACTTCTGAAGTTCCCACAAAATCTCCAAAATCTGCCTCTCTCTCTCTCTCTGCCAAAATTTCTCTGTGTCTCTTCAGTTTACAGTTTATACTCAACAAATACGCTCTTATCTTAAGCAAACAAAACTTAATCTCTTAAGTGAACATTGCAACTTACAGTTGCAATCTGTCACATTCCGTAGGAGGGCTTTGTTAGCTATGCATACAACCAATATCAAATTATGCTCTGTCATTCAGCTGCTACCAACCATTGTTTAACTGTTTAACTTTCTCCTTATCTTAAGTAAACGACCTTTGGACTCTTATGTAAACAAATACACTACACTTTATCTCATATATGCACTTGACATGTCAATCAGTGTTTGCTTAGTAAACATTGAACTTTGCTCTGAAAAGATCTTATACCTCTATTTCCGCTATAAAATTAATTAGCTGCAATCAATCCCTGTCAAAAATCATGTGATGAATAAATAACTAAACTTAACCCCGAAGCTAAGAGCAATCGCCATTTCCAATCTTAAAACCATTTCAAGGTCATTCGGCCGCTCAAAAAGGCCAATTTCCGGTTTTGGGCACTCGGGTTATCCCGCAGCACCAACTTCCGGTCGGAATCTGGGATTGAAAATATCACCAATCGAAAGCCCTTGAAAAGCTACAGTAACCCTCCAAAAATCATAGGGCTACTACCAATACTCCACGAGCAATTCAAATTTTACTTTCCGCAGCACGGGCGTGCGCTAGTTCCGTGCAGGTTGGTGTGGGGTTAGATTTGACATTGAAAACGGATTCCTCGTACCCAAATTAGTCCATACCCCAATTTTCAGGCCAAACCGACGCCAACTTTTCGAAAAAATACTATTTCAATTTAGGTGCTAACTAGGTTCCTGTGATAATTACCAATATACTCAAAAATCGCCATTTTACATCCTAATCCCTTCCCAAGATCATGCGAAAACATTAATGTATACGTGTATTAAAATAAGACTGATCAATCGCCTTATTTCTGACTCAAACATTCATGTCTCACAGTAAAATACCTAAAAACCTTCAAATCACACTATTTCCGGTGTTAATATCTATAGATTGGGTGGCCGGATTCGCCTGAAAATTATTTTTGCAATAGAGGACCATTAGGGGTACCTCCCCATCATTGACCAGTTATCGGCCAATAACTCCTTCCCATCCCGGGGGGGGGGGGTCGGACAACTTTTTATCGGTAGGGTATTTGGAAAACTGATAAATTGCCTTTCCTTATTTCAAAATTCCAAAAAATTTCTCCCACAACCTTCTAAACCTTTCCATAATCACCCAATACATTACTGCACAAGTACATCCTATTACGACTGGTTTATACCGTTATTTCATCCGTGGTTCACTTCCCAAATGAACTAAATGAAAACCGCTCACAGTATCCCAGCTGGTCTTACAATTACAAATCTTTCAAAGTTTAGTCCCACTAAACCAACTACTTTCTCTCGCTTGATTGAAACCAAACCTCTGAAGTTCCCACAAAATCTCCAAAATCGGCCTCTCTCTCTCTCTCTCTCTCTGCCAAAATTTCTCTGTGTCACTTCAACATATACTCAACCAATACGCTCCTATCTTAAGCAAACAACCCTTAATCTCTTAAGTAAACATTGCAACTTACACTTGCAATCTGTCACATTCCGTAGGATGGCTTTGTTTGCTATGCAAACAACCAATATCAAATTATGCTCTGTCATTCAACTGCTACCAACCATTGTTCAACTCTCTCCTTATCTTAAGTAAACGACCTTTGGACTCTTATATAAACAAATACACTACACTTTATCTCATATAGGCACTTGACATGTCACTCAGTGTTTGCTTAGTAAACATTAAACTTTGCTCTGAAAAGATCTCATACCTCTATTTCCGCTATAAAATTAATTAGCTGCAATCAATCCCTGTCAAAAATCATGTGATGAATAAATAACTAAACTCAACCCCGAAGCTAAGAGCAATCGCCATTTCCAATCTTAAAACCATTTCAAGGTCATTCGGCCGCTCAAAAAGGCCAATTTCCGGTTTTGGGGACTCGGGTTATCCCGCAGCACCAACTTACGGTCGGAATCTGGGATTGAAAATATCACCAATCGAAAGCCCTTGAAAAGCTACAGTAACCCTCCAAAAATCATAGGGCTACTACCAATGCTCCACGAGCAATTCAAATTTTACGTTCCGCAGCACGGGCGTGCGCTAGTTCCGTGCAGGTTGGTGTGGGGTTAGATTTGACATTGAAAGCGGATTCCTCGTACCCAAATTAGTCTATACCCCAATTTTCAGGCCAACCCGACGCCAACTTTTCGAAAAAATACTATTTCAATTTAGGTGCTAACTACGTTCCTGTGATAATTACCAATATACTCAAAAATTGCCATTTTACATCCCAATCCCTTCCCAAGTTCATTCAAAAACATTAATGTATACGTGTATTACAATAAGACTGATTAATCGCCTTATTTCTGACTCAAACATTCATGTTTCACAGTAAAATAACTAAAAACCTTCAAATCACACTATTTCCGGTGTTAATAGCTAGAGATTGGGTGGCCGGATTCGCCTGAAAATTATTTTTGCAATAGAGGACAACTAGGGGTACCTCCCCATCCTTGACCAGTTATCAGCCAATAACTCCTTCCCATCCCGGGTGGGGGGGGGGTCGGACAACTTTTTATCGGTAGGGTATTTGGAAAACTGATAAATTGCCTTTCCTTATTTGAAAATTCCAAAAAATTTCTCCCACAACCTTCTAAACCTTTCCCATAATCACCCAATACATTACTGCACAAGTACATCCTATTACAACTGGTTTATACCGTTATTTCATTCTTAAACTATCAAATTTAAACTGCAAAATATCAAAAACCGTCCAATAACAGCATTTCTTGTGCCAAAAACTCAGATCAAAAATGTATATACGGCTGCGTATCCCTATAATATATCAACAATCATAAGGGGAATATCCCCACAAAATTTCAGATTCCAATGACGAGTATAAATTAGAGTTGAGGTGTACCAGGTTTTGGGTTGCCAATTATTTTGCAATTTCGAAATCACACTTCTAGTTACTTCAAATTGAAATTCCAATTTTGCTCAAAGTATCTAGTTCACTTCAAATGTTCGCTCTCTAATTTTCTTCTAAATTTAAATCTCTCATTTCGACTTTGGCCCGATGCACAGATACAACTTTGCTAAGTAAATGAAATATATCGACAGCTCAATATGCTTTTGTTCATTAGTTTGTTTCTTTAAGATATCTCACTCAACTCCCCTCTCTGGCGCCTTCGAAACAATTACCCATTCAATTACAAAAAGCTAAACTCAAATACCTAACTTTACTTATTTAACTTGACTTAAAACATCTAACCTAATCTCCCTCTGACATGTCATTTTAACGAAAATAAATTTAAAATAACAAATTTAAAATAGACAAAGTTTTTAAATTGGTGAAGCAAGCGTTAACTTGTTAATCTGCTATTTCCGCTCTTCCACTCTTGTATGCTGGTGCAAATTAGATTGCCTTGAAATAAGTCAATTCACAATGGGGCTCGTAATATCAATTCTAGTTATATGGATAACAAATGTAAGACAACTAATAGCACATCAATGGAATGGACAAACACAAAGACAATTGATAATAGTAATTAAAATAATAATAATAATAATATCGGTGGTTCACTTCCCAAATGAACTTAATCAAAAACCGCTCACAGTATCCCAACTGGTCTTGCAATTACAAATCTTTCAAAGTTTAGTCCAACTAAACCAACTACTTTCTCTCGCTTGATCGTAACCAAACTTCTGAAGTTCCCACAAAATCTCCAAAATCTGCCTCTCTCTCTCTCTCTCTCTGCCAAAATTTCTCTGTGTCTCTTCAGTTTATACTCAACAAATACGCTCTTATCTTAAGCAAACAAAACTTAATCTCTTAAGTAAACATTGCAACTTACAGTTGCAATCTGTCACATTCCGTAGGAGGGCTTTGTTTGCTATGCAAACAACCAATATCAAATTATGCTCTGTCATTCAGCTGCTACCAACCATTGTTTAACTGTTTAATTTTCTCCTTATCTTAAGTAATCGACCTTTGGACTCTTATGTAAACAAATACACTACACTTTATCTCATATATGCACTTGACATGTCAATCAGTGTTTGCTTAGTAATCATTGAACTTTGCTCTGAAAAGATCTTATACCTCTATTTCCGCTATTAAATTAATTAGCTGCAATCAATCCCTGTAAAAAATCATGTGATGAATAAATAACTAAACTTAACCCCGAAGCTAAGAGCAATCGCCATTTCCAATCTTAAAACCATTTCAAGGTCATTCGGCCGCTCAAAAAGGCCAATTTCCGGTTTTGGGCACTCGGGTTATCCCGCAGCACCAACTTCCCGTCGGAATCTGGGATTGAAAATATCACCAATCGAAAGCCCTTGAAAAGCTACAGTAACCCTCCAAAAATCATAGGGCTACTACCAATGCTCCACGAGCAATTCAAATTTTACGTTCCGCAGCACGGGCGTGCGCTAGTTCCGTGCAGGTTGGTGTGGGGTTAGATTTGACATTGAAAACGGATTCCTCGTACCCAAATTAGTCTATACCACAATTTTCAAGTCAACCCGACGCCAACTTTTCGAAAAAATACTATTTCAATTTAGGTGCTAACTACGTTCCTGTGATAATTACCAATATACTCAAAAATCGCCATTTTACATCCTAATCCCTTCCCAAGATCATGCAAAAGCATTAATGTATACGTGTATTAAAATAAGACTGATCAATCGCCTTATTTCTGACTCAAACATTCATGTCTCACAGTAAAATACCTAAAAACCTTCAAATCACACTATTTCCGGTGTTAATAGCTAGAGATTGGGTGGCCGGATTCGCCTGAAAATTATTTTTGCAATAGAGGACCATTAGGGGTACCTCCCCATCATTGACCAATTATCGGCCAATAACTCCTTCCCATCCCGGGGGGGGGGGGTCGGACAACTTTTTATCGGTAGGGTATTTGGAAAACTGATAAATTGCCTTTCCTCATTTCAAAATTCCAAAAAATTTCTCCCACAACCTTCTAAACCTTTCCATAATCACCCAATACATTACTGCACAAGTACATCCTATTACGACTGGTTTATACCGTTATTTCATCCGTGGTTCACTTCCCAAATGAACTAAATGAAAACCGCTCACAGTATCCCAGCTGGTCTTACAATTACAAATCTTTCAAAGTTTAGTCCCACTAAACCAACTACTTTCTCTCGCTTGATTGAAACCAAACCTCTGAAGTTCCCACAAAATCTCCAAAATCGGCCTCTCTCTCTCTCTCTGCCAAAATTTCTCTGTGTCACTTCAACATATACTCAACCAATACGCTCCTATCTTAAGCAAACAACCCTTAATCTCTTAAGTAAACATTGCAACTTACACTTGCAATCTGTCACATTCCGTAGGATGGCTTTGTTTGCTATGCAAACAACCAATATCAAATTATGCTCTGTCATTCAACTGCTACCAACCATTGTTCAACTTTCTCCTTATCTTAAGTAAACGACCTTTGGACTCTTATGTAAACAAATACACTACACTTTATCTCATATATGCACTTGACATGTCACTCAGTGTTTGCTTAGTAAACATTGAACTTTGCTCTGAAAAGATCTTATACCTCTATTTCCGCTATAAAATTAATTAGCTGCAATCAATCCCTGTCAAAAATCATGTGATGAATAAATAACTAAACTTAACCCCGAAGCTAAGAGCAATCGCCATTTCCAATCTTAAAACCATTTCAAGGTCATTCGGCCGCTCAAAAAGGTCAATTGCCGGTTTTGGGCACTCGGGTTATCCCGCAGCACCAACTTACGGTCGGAATCTGGGATTGAAAATATCACCAATCGAAAGCCCTTGAAAAGCTACAGTAACCCTCCAAAAATCATAGGGCTACTACCAATACTCCAGGAGCAATTCAAATTTTACGTTCCGCAGCACGGGCGTGCGCTAGTTCCGTGCAGGTTGGTGTGGGGTTAGATTTGACATTGAAAACGGATTCCTCGTACCCAAATTAGTCTATACCCCAATTTTCAGGCCAACCCGACGCCAACTTTTCGAAAAAATACTATTTCAATTTAGGTGCTAACTACGTTCCTGTGATAATTACCAATATACTCAAAAATTGCCATTTTACATCCTAATCCCTTCCCAAGATCATGCAAAAACATTAATGCATACGTGTATTACAATAAGACTGATTAATCGCCTTATTTCTGACTCAAACATTCATGTTTCACAGTAAAATACCTAAAAACCTTCAAATCACACTATTTCCGGTGTTAATAGCTAGAGATGTGTTGGGTGGCCGGATTCGCCTAAAAATTATTTTTGCAATAGAGGACCACTAGGGGTACCTCCCCATCATTGACCAGTTATCAGCCAATAACTCCTTCCCATCCCGGGGGGGGGGGGGGGGGGCTCGGACAACTTTTTATCGGTAGGGTATTTGGAAAACTGATAAATTGCCTTTCCTCATTTCAAAATTCCAAAAAATTTCTCCCACAACCTTCTAAATCTTTCCATAATCACCCAATACATTACTGCACAAGTACATCCTATTACGACTGGTTTATACCGTTATTTCATCCGTGGTTCACTTCCCAAATGAACTAAATGCAAACCGCTCACAGTATCCCAGCTGGTCTTACAATTACAAATCTTTCAAAGTTTAGTCCCTCTAAACCAACTACTTTCTCTCGCTTGATTGAAACCAAACCTCTGAAGTTCCCACAAAATCTCCAAAATCGGCCTCTCTCGCTCTGCCAAAATTTCTCTGTGTCTCTTCAGTTTATACTCAACAAATACGCTCTTATCTTAAGAAAACAAAACTTAATCTCTTAAGTAAACATTGCAACTTACAGTTGCAATCTGTCACATTCCGTAGGAGGGCTTTGTTTGCTATGCAAACAACCAATATCAAATTATGCTCTGTCATTCAGCAGCTACCAACCATTGTTTAACTGTTTAATTTTCTCCTTATCTTAAGTAAACGACCTTTGGACTCTTATGTAAACAAATACACTACACTTTATCTCATATATGCACTTGACATGTCAATCAGTGTTTGCTTAGTAAACATTGAACTTTGCTCTGAAAAGATCTTATACCTCTATTTCCGCTATTAAATTAATTAGCTGCAATCAATCCCTGTCAAAAATCATGTGATGAATAAATAACTAAACTCAACCCCGAAGCTAAGAGCAATCGCCATTTCCAATCTTAAAACCATTTCAAGGTCATTCGGCCGCTCAAAAAGAACAATTTCCGGTTTTGGGCACTCGGGTTATCCCGCAGCACCAACTTCCGGTCGGAATCTGGGATTGAAAATATCACCAATCGAAAGCCCTTGAAAAGCTACAGTAACCCTCCAAAAATCATAGGGCTACTACCAATGCTCCACGAGCAATTCAAATTTTACGTTCCGCAGCACGGGCGTGCGCTAGTTCCGTGCAGGTTGGTGTGGGGTTAGATTTGACATTGAAAGCGGATTCCTCGTACCCAAATTAGTCTATACCCCAATTTTCAGGCCAACCCGACGCCAACTTTTCGAAAAAATACTATTTCGATTTAGGTGCTAACTAAGTTCCTGTGATAATTACCAATATACTCAAAAATCGCAATTTTACATGCTAAACCCTTCCCAAGATCATGCAAAAACATTATTTCATACGTGTATTACATTAAGACTAATTAATCGCCTTATTTCTGACTCAAACATTCATGTTTCACAGTAAAATACCTGAAAACCTTCAAATCACACTACTTCCGGTGTTAATAGCTAGAAATTGGGTGGTCGGATTCGAGTTGTTCTCGCAATTGAGGACCACTAGGGGTACCTCCCCATCTTTGACCAGTTATCAACCATTAACTCCTTCCCATCCCGGGGGGGGGGGGGGTCGGACAACTTTTTATCGGTAGGGTATTTGGAAAACTGATAAATTGCCTTTCCTTATTTCAAAATTCCAAAAAATTTCTCCCACAACCTTCTAAACCTTTCCCATAATCACCCAATACATTACTGCACTAGTACATCCTATTACGACTGGTTTATACCGTTATTTCATCCTTAAACTATCAAATTTAAACTGCAAAAAATCAAAAACCGTCCAATAACACCATTTCTTGTGCCAAAAACTCAGATCAAAAATGTATATACGGCTGCGTATCCCTATTATATATCAACAATCATAAGGGGAATATCCCCACAAAATTTCAGATTCCAATGACGAGCATAACTTAGAGTTGAGGTGTACCAGGTTTTGGGTTGCCAATTATTTTGCAATTGCGAAATCACACTTCTAGTTACTTCAAATTGAAATTCCAATTTTGCTCAAAGTATCTAGTTCACTTCAAATGTTCGCTCTCTAATTTTCTTCTAAATTTAAATCTCTCATTTCGACTTTGGCCTGATGCACAGACACAACTTTGCTAAGTAAATGAAATACATCGACAGCTCAATATGCTTTTGTTCATTAGTTTGTTTGTTTATGATATCTCACTCAACTCCCCTCTCTGGCGCCTTCGAAACAATTACCCATTCAATTACAAAAAGCTAAATTCAAATACCTAACTTTACATATTTAACTTGACTTAAAACATCTATTCTAATCTCCCTCTCACATGTCATTTTAACGAACATAAAGTACTACAGTTATGCAAAGTGAAAATATATCGAATTTATAGATAAAACAAACCACAAAGGAACCTTAAACTTGTTGTGACTCTGTATTCCGTCCAAAATTGAGCACAATATAGTAATTGTTGAGAATGATTTCCTGAGACCTAACTATGGCCTAAATATAGTCGTAGGTAAGTGGGGTATAGGTAATATGTTGGGAGTAGGTACGTGGGAGCGGGTAGGAGGGAAGGGGTGGCTATGTAGGCAGGGGTAGGTAGGTGGATGGACAATTGTGCAATAAGGACATGGGAAGATTGTTGTGGAAAAAGTCCCAAATTGAAACTCCAACAATACCCCCAATTAACAGTGCCAGCCGTTCCCAATTTTTGCGTCAATTCTAACTAATTTGAAGTTAAAGTCCCCTGTTTGAAAACATAAGTCAAGGTTTTAAACAGTAGTCAATGTTGGAAAAAATCAAAATTGAAGTCTTGAATAAAGTTGCTTTAGTTAAAAAACTAGAATGCCAATAATCCTCTTCAAGTGGTGAAAATATATTTTCTAAACAATTACATAGAGGTCCCTTGTGTTACTAATTGCGCGTATAAAAACTTTAATTACTGATTAGCTTTCAATTATATCTCTGCCGATGAAAAGTTTTTCTTCTCGAAGATAATTTTTACAATCTAATAACAAGCTTCGTAAAATCAAGGTTTCGTCAAATCAAGTTATTTATGCTGAGTTGTGAAGGAATGCAGCAGACTTTCTGCCTCTTAAAACTATATTTTGTACCAAAAATCCATGTACAGCTTAATTTGTACAGTTTGATTTAAGCTGCACAAAAATCTAGGTACAGCTTAAATTAATGTTCTAGGTACAGATAAATGAAAAGCATGACATTGAAGTTTTAAACGCGCTTTCTTTCTCGTTTTCTCCGCTTACAAAGAAAAGATGTTTTAGCTGCCTTGTTTTTCAACTATTCGCTGACCTGTTGTGATTCGACTTGTCCTGTTTTCTTGGAACCTCAATGGTAGTCAAAACTAAGAAACAACAATCATGCGTACAAACTATGTCAAAAAGTTACACGCTCACGGTATCTACTGTGAGGGAGTTGTTTGAGTTCTTCGAAGAAATGAAACAAGAATTCTGGATAAAAGTACAAAAATTGAGCTAGCCAAGCAATGACTTATGGTTTGGGATACAATTCAAACAGACGGGCCGAAGTTGTGTCTTAGATGTTCAAACAAGGTAGCGGTTCCAATCCACTTGAAGTTTGGAAAAATTACGACTAAAATTGCATCTTTAAGACTTTAGTTTTCAACAAGATTAGATTATGCTCTTGTGCATGAATCAAATTGCTATCAAGTTTTTCAAAAGTTTATCGGGAGTTACTTGAATGGTCATCAAATAGCCCCGATCAGAATCCGAGTTACAATTTACGAGCAATTTTGAGGCAGTAATTACAAAAACAGACAACTACAAGTCTTTGGGAAAATTTCAAAGTAAAAGTATCAAAAAATTGACACAGATGTCGCTACAAAATTGTGTGAAAACTTTTTAAATCGTCTATAAGATAATTAAAAACTTAAAAGCGTAATCGCCCGTTACTAGAGAAGTGATCTAACTCAGATTGTTGTTTTATTCAACGTTAGTAGCGTTTTCTTGAAGTTTTTTTTGTTTACGTAGCTTTTTGGTACGATAGTGTTTATATAGGATAACATATAGTCTCTCTATATAGCTATAGTCGGATTTGTTGGCACAAAGTTTTCTCAACGCTGGTTGAGGTTTGGACATAAAGTAGTGCAAGAACTGCGGTGAATAGCGCTGAAAAAAAGTAATTCTCACTCAAAAAGCCCGCATCTTTTTGCGATGAATGCGATGAAAGCGGTAAATTTTTGTAGGATTTGCGGTTATTACCGGTGAATTAAAGTAAGATTTGCGATTTTTAGCTGTAAAATAATTTTTTCACCGCATTCACCGGATTTTTTACAAAAAAGAAACTTCCGTACACGGGTTCGAACCTCTCATCTGCATTTCAACAACTTCTTATTGCACTGCCCCAACTGTCAATTACATTATTGGTATCTCTTGTGAATTAAAATCAGATTCAATAAACGTTCTGAAAAACAAATGCATTGAAATTTTGTAAGATTTGCGGTTTTTAGCGGTGAATTTTTTTTTGTTTTCACCGCCTAAGCGGTGAATAAAAAATAGTTCACCACTACCAACGGGAAGAGGTGAAAATAATAAATACACCGCCAAAAACCGCAAATCTTACAAAATTCACCGCACAAATATGCAGTGATTTTTAGCGGTGCATTTTCGTAAGATTTGCTATTCTTAGCGTTGAATTATTTTTTTCACCGCATTCATCGCATACAACGCAAAAAATTTCAATTCTTACATCTTTTCAACTCATTCACCGCAAATCTTACATTTTTTAGCGATTTTTAGCGTTGACACCTCAGCCCGGAAATTTCTTTCTAAAAATTAAAAGGTTGTGTTATTCAAAGTATGTAACTAAGAGCAATAATCTGACTAAAACCTTTACTGATAGACAATGTCTTTTGTCACCTTTGGAAAGTTTTATGTTATACCAATACACAATCAGATTATTTGGCTTAAATAAACAGTTACAGTTTATGTCACAATTACATCGCTGAAATTATTTGCATAACACGGCTCATCGGCATTCAATTCTCTGTTCACGAATATAACTTGTGATTACTTTTGACATTCAATAAGTTCAGGAGCAAAACTGAAACCATTTTCGCGAGAAATGGAGTCGGTGACTGAGAGGTTCCTGGTTTGTTTTCTTTTGTGTGCTTTTGCTGCGAATTTGGTTGTTAGTCTGAATAATGGGGTGGGCATAACACCTGCCATGGGTTTCATGGATTGGGAGAGATACAGGTTAGACATGTTAACATTTTGGACCTATTTCAAGTTAAGAGAAGACTATAACAATCCTGTGTTTTAAAATAATCTAAAAATAACCAACGATCCATTTCAGATGCCCATATGTATATTTTGACAACTACGGCGCTATCTAATTCACTCAGAACATAATCATTTTTGTAGTTTCATTTTTTACTACCAAAAACTTCAAAGCTCTGTGGAGAATTTTTAAGTTGTTTTCGCTGTCATCATATCATCATAGATTGTATAGCTTTATGAGAGTAGCTATTACAATTTTAAAAAATAATAATTATAAAGATGTAAAATGATATGCCCAAGATTATAGTATTTTATCGCTGAAAAAAGATAGTAATTCCAGAAATTTATATCGTGTAAGGTCTTAAAAAACGTAAAAACGTCCTCTCAAAACTTATATTGAGGATGATCTGGCAAGTGTCTTTTCAGTTTACATAGGACAAAAACAAAGTTTTCCGAATAATACGTTATAAGATACCTTCTGCAACATGCAAGATCTGATCAGAATTTATCAGACAGCTACAATGCTTTCAAAAAAGTTAGGATCTTATAAAGCAAACTTAATTACACAAAAAGTATAATGTGTTGCTTATAACGAAGCGAAAACTTCATCAGTTCTTCAGAGAAAGGCAAAAAATGTCGAAATATTTACACTATTTGCTTTCGAATTGACCTTCCATTTTGCAATTACACTGATAAAATTATCGCTCGGGGATTATAGAGAAAGGAGCACCGATAACACCAGCAAACTATTTGAAACAGTCAAATATTCCAACTTTTACAAAAAAAATCAGTTTGTTTGACTTTGGTCCTCTTCGTTCATTAATAGATTTTGTGGTACCCAAGTTGACTCTTGTACCAAAATATCAGTATTTACTGGCCTTTGTTCTTGTTTCTTGAAATGTTATGAAAAAGGCTATTCACTTGAGGTGTTGTGGTGGTTCTGCCACTGCCAATTCAGGGAAAAACGGCAATAAAGAATCGGAGGTTTTGAACAGCGATCGCACGATCATTCATGAGAGCCTAACCAAAATTATTGGTCACGCTGTGAAAGACTTGAACACATTTTCAAATGATAAAAACAAGAAATTTAGAGTACAATCATAACTATATCCAATTGCAACTATTGGAATGCCGAAAATATCAAAATAACAGCAACGGAAGATGGTCATCGTCCTCTTATTGGCGGGGACTTATGAATACGGATCATCACTTAATCAAGCACATCTAAGCAATAAAAAATACATCAATGCAACTGAATTTATTCTACGCGTTGGTAAGACCAAAAATCTTATTGTTATTCTTTATTAACTTCGTATAATATTGCAGAAACATATGTCTTATTTTCTTTCATCTTATCATCGTTTCAACATATTGTGATTTGGTGTTTGATCTTAAAATTGTCCTTTTTTCCAATTTTTATGTTTTCAAACTGTTTTCCTTGATTGTCTGATCCTAAAATTAGTTTTGTTGCACTAAATTGATTTTTCTGCCTTGATTGATATGTGGTACACAATTAAACTGTAGTACAAAAATATCAGTTTGAATTGAAATTAGTCCTGAAACTTCATAAAAACGATAGCTAAATTACTTTTACAAGGTTTTGCGTCTGTCTGAGAGGAAGTCATCTTTTCATACATCTTGCTCCTCTTGATCATAACCTCGATAACACTTTTTCAATTTGGTTTTCTCTTCTCATCTCTTTGAAGTAGCTGCATGAATCGCATCGCTATTCCAAATCGTTTATCCTTTCAATAGAAATGTGAGAGAAAAATTATCAAAATCAATTTTATTGAAGTCCTATTGAAAAGAAATTCATTTAAAGGTAACACATTCATTCCGCCATTGCTATTACTCTGTGTGAACGGATTACCACATAGCAAAGTCAGCAATGAATGATCAAGCATGGCCTGGCATTGAGCCGTTTTCTGAACAAAATAACCTCAGAGCCACATCTGAGGCAAGACCTTTGGTGCAATACTCTGAAGCCAGCTATTTTAACGGCAAACCTCATATCAAATAATATTCTTGGAGAATTACCTTGTGATAGTAGAAGTATCCTCCCCCCGAGCCCATCTTGGATGCGGACGTGGAAACAGCACAATACGAAGAGAAAGAAATTGAAAGTTTGCGTACGATTAGTTGACAATCAACTGACTCAACAGGTGTTAAGAAACCGACGGAGCTGGTATCCTTTAAGGGCATCAACCATGGGAAATGTGTGACATCAAGGCGGTTGAATTCTCAGATCCTAATTTAGATGAAAGAAGAACGTTCTTCTCCGAAAACGCAAACTATGATAAAGATCAATTCAATGACCACAGCAGAAATTTTGACCCTTTGTTGACAACATATAACTTAAGCAATGCAAGAAAAACATTTGGCCTATTTCTATTCCCGACCCAAAAACAGCTTAAAAGTGAATCTCTCGAAAAATTTTTCTCGGATCGTCCAGAGGAGTGTTTCTTAATTGTGACCTGCGAAGCCACAAGGAATCCAATATCCGTGATGTTTTTATTGCAACTATGCTTGATGGGAAAATCCAACAGGAGCTCCCGAAAAACAATTACTCTGAAACGGCCGTCTCTTGAATTAGCATTAAATATCTTGGGGAAACAAATTCAACTTAAGCAGTTAATTTAAAAAGAAAAGACAACAGTACAAGTGAAAAAGTTACAATGGAATCGCAACAATTTTCCATTATAGACATAGAAAAAATTTTCTAAAATTTTAAACAAAATTTGAACGCAATTTTTCAAATCCTCTCCTCTCTCTCTCTCTCTCTCTGTCTCTCTCTCCCGCTCTCTCTCTCTATCTCTCTCTCTCTCTCTCTCTCTCTCTCTCTCTCTCTATCTCTATCTCTATCTCTCTGTCTGTCTGTCTCTCTCTCTCTCTCT